>NC_139217.1:201826674-201977119 GCF_055691185.1 Crinia signifera
TTCTTTATTGCTTCCTAGAAAATGATAGACAGATTCTGATTGATTGCCTTAGGCATTATGGGGCAGATGTATCAACCAGCATTAAGTGCAAAAAGGCACTTAACGCCGGTTAACTGGGGGGGATTACGTTTATCCTAATGTATTACTAGCGCACCTAACGTGCGCTAGTGACAGCCCGCCAAGTTACACTCGGCGGGGCTGTCCCCTGCAATCCCCCCCAGGGATTAGCGGCCGGGGCGATGTATTAACAGCCTTCAAGGCGTTAATTCGCCCCGGCTGCTTTGCCAGCTCAGGGCTAGCGTTGTCCTATCCCCCACTATGGGGACAACGCTAGCCCTGCGTCTGGCTTGGGCTGCGCTGGAGATCTCGCGGTTTTAGTGAGATCTCGCGCATGCCCAGAAAGCCGGCCAGGGGGGGACGGCGAGTACGCATGTGCGGGGCGGTGAGGGAGCCGATAAGGAGAGCCGTTCACGCTGGGGATAACGGCTCTCCTTATCGGCTTTGGGGGGGTTAATACATCTGCCTATAACGTTTGCCCGCTTCTCCACGTTATGCTGGAGAAGCGGGACTCGTTATGTGCAAAACGTTATAGGCAGATTAGTACATCTGCCCCTATATTCCATTTTCATATTTAGAAGCAGGGGTTAAAGTGGGGGGGATTGAGGTGGAACCAAGTTCCACCAAGTGTAATGGTAGGGGGAAATAGTTCCACCTCCACCACAGCTCTGCACAATAATTCCAACAGCAGAGCCTGTCCAAGTGGTTTATGGTTGTGGTTTTTTCTGGCACGGCATATGTGATGTCATGCCATCACTGTCGATGAAGTGAAGGAGCAGGCTTTGTGCATGTAGGGGCAGGTAAACTGCGGTAGGGGCACAGGGCATGGAGCTGCTGGAGGGACATTATGGGTCAGCTGTTAGAGTAAAAAATACAAATGTATTTATTTACAGTTTCTTATATAGCGCAGCCGATTCCATTGCGCTTTACAATAGTAGACCGTGATAAAACAAACTGGGTAACAACAGACAGACTTGGAGGTATGAGGGCCCTGCTGCAAGCTTACAATCTATAGGGATATAGGAGGGAAACACAAGGACAGGCACCAGTAATAGCATAGCAGTCCCACCAAATGTGTGCATAAGGGGCCTACTGTGGACATTATGTGTAAGAGGCATTTACTGTGGACAGTTTGTGTAAGGAGTACTACTGCAGCTGGCATTATGTGTGTAAGCTGCAATACTACTTTGGGCATTATGTGTAAGGGACACTACTACTATGAGAATTGCGTATAAGGAGTACTAATGTGTTACATATCTTGAAAAGGGACACTACTGTGGGTCATAACGTGAATAAGGGGCACTAATGTGTGGTGTGATATAAATCAGGGGCAATACATGCGGCGTAATATGAATACGATTGTGGTACTGTGTGGTGTATTTTGCATTGGGCGAACTATTGTGTGACCAAACCTCCTCTTTTTATAAAGTATGGGACTAAGGGCACATTGGGCCTTATTCTAGTTCACTCTTTCTGACAAAATCCTTCTTAGATGGACAAAACCATGTGCACTGCAGGGGAGCAAATGTAAAATGTGCAGAGAGAATTAGATTTGGGTGAGTTATTTTGTTTTTGTGCAGGGTAAATACTGGCTGCTTTATTTTTACACTGCAATATAGATTTCACTTTGAAGTAAAACCCTACCCAGATCTAATTCTCTCTGCACATGTTACATCTGCCCCACCTGCAGTGCACATAATTTTGTCCATCCAAGAAGGAATTTGACAGAAAGAGTGAACTAGAATAACCCCCATATTTATATTTTCCAGTGGTGCTGAAAACAATGACAGTGGTCCTTGCTCTGCATAATGGGGTGTGGGGGTGGTGGGTGGGATCAATGGAATGGAAAAGGAGTCCTACCACCCCTCCAGGAACACTTTAAGCCTTGTTTAGAAGCTGTAGTAAATGTATCCCTGAGTTATTTACGCATCTGATTGTTTCTACATTGAGCTTTGTAAAGAACACCTAAATCCCTTCCAATGCACCAATGCTATTTTTTATTTACAAATATCAATGAAAATGCTAGCTGCGAATAAGAACTATTTCCATCATTGCTCATGCTGCTCTTGAAGAACCTAAAACTCCATTCATAGAACCTTGTAGTATTCATATGAATGTATAGGCTTTGTTTAGCACATACATGGGGAAATTTACTAAGATGTGTATACTACTTCACATGTGATGTTGCTATGGGCAACCAATTAGAATCTACTTCTTATTTATTTAGCACCCGTCTAGAAGATTCTAGACAGGATCTGATTGGTTGCCCATAGCAACTTCCCATGTGAAGTAGAATACACATCTTGGTAAATTTTCCCCGCAGTCTTGCCAACTCTCTCTGAAAATCAGGTAGACTCCCTAAAATAGTATGAATCTAACCGACGAGCCTAGAAATGTCACTGATTTATCCCATTATGCAGCTGTTTTATACTTAGACAAAAAAAAATCAGAGATATATTCAAGTGCCATTTGTCTGTACTCTGCATTGGTTAAGGCACAATAATGCATATGAAAAAATGGGTACTTATGTATTATCTGGGCTCCCATGTTAAACGCACCCCATTTTTTCATACCCCTACTATCCAACTACGCATGGAGTTTATTTTATATAGTGTGGCGAGCGCAGCGAGCCACCGTGCCCGAAGCGTGGCGAGCGGACACGGTCTCATAAGAAAAACGGGAGCCCAGATATTACATAAGTACCAAAAAATGCATTTCAAATAATTGTTCGGTACTTGTGTATTATGACGGCGCCCACGAAATCGGGCAAAAATCGCAAATCGCATGGAAAAATCGGATGCGATTTTGCGGCCGATTTTCGGCCGATTTTTCACTTTTTCCGCCCAATTTGCATGCTGTTCCATTATTGCACACCTTGCACACCCCCGATTTCCATCGTAGTGCATCGCATGCAATATAGTGGCATGTGATGCATGCCATGCGATGCATGTGAAGCGATTCGATTTGTAATTGTACAATCACCCTGATGGGTGCTTACAATGTTAAATGCACCGCCATTGTTAACGCCACCCCCACTATCAACGCCAACCCGAAGCGTGGCGAGCGCAGCGAGCCCGCGAGGGGCGGCGGTATGCGTCCTCCGACCTTTTCATACCCCCACTATCCACGTCGGCGTGGAGTTGATTTTAGATAGTGTGGCGAGCGCAGCGAGCCACCGAGCCCGAAGCGTGGCGAGCGCAGCGAGCCCCGCGAGGGGACGCGGAATACATGTAAAGTAATCCGGCTGCGCTCGCCACGCTTCGGGCTCGGTGGCTCGCTGCGCTCGCCACACTATCTAAAATCAACTCCACGCCGACGTGGATAGTGGGGGTATGAAAAGGTCGGAGGACGCGTACCGCCGCCCCTCGCGGGCTCGCTGCGCTCGCCACGCTTCGGGTTGGCGTTGATAGTGGGGGTGGCGTTAACAATGGGGGTGCATTTAACATTGCAAATCACATCGCATGCCACTTGCTGGCATGCGTTGCTATGCGATATTTAATTGTACAATCAGGGGCATTTTCCCGAAAATCACATCACATACCATCGCATAGTACCTGGGGGTGTGCAAGGATGGAATAACATGCAAATCATCAGGAAATGGCCGAAAATCGGCAAAAAATCGGCCAAAAATCGGCAGAAAATCGGCCGCAAATCGGCCGATAAATCGGATGCGATATCGGATGCGATTTGGATGAAATTGGGCGCCGTTATAATACACAAGTACCAATTGTTCTCTTAACTGAAACAACTCGTTACTAAAACAAGAATTAAAAATTAGCTGTATTTATGTCAACAAGTACAGTAGATCTTACTGAGTAACAACCCTCAGACAGTAGTATACTCACTTTGACACCGTGCAAATAGCTGTGGCTTTCACAATCACCCTGAGATGTAGGTAAGTATGGTTCTATCTATGCATCTATCTATCTACTGTATATAAAAATGAATGAAGAGGTGTGTGTGTGTGTGTGTGTATATTAAACATCATAGCATCTTACGTGTGTTCCTCTAGCATGTTCAACATTTCACATTTCTTAACTTACATAACAAAACCTGAAATAAAGACTTGGAGACGTTGCAGAAATTGTTAGCTTAAAGTTTGATAAATAAATCAGCTATCAGCCAACAACCCCCCCCCATAAGCAAACAGGGGAAGGGAGGGCGGGAAAACTCCACCGGAAAGAAAGGAAGACTCCTCCCTTTCCTGCCCAAATAGCTCAGCTACCTCTTCCATTCATTTTATCCTTATTGGATCCCTGAGTCACATGCTTCCCAAGGGTTATACACAGCCTTGGATGTTAAACCCACTCCACGCCTATTGCTGGCATTACGTTAATCTAAACATCCTTGCATATTATGTGTGTTCCTCTAGCATGTTCAACATTTCCCATTTCTTAACTTACATAACTAAACCTAAAATAAAGAGTCGAGACTTAGGTTTGGCAGAAATTGTAATTTGTCAAACTTTAAGCTAGATTAATTTCTTAAAACAAATTAAATAATGGTGGCCAAGAAAGAACGGCTACTTAACTAAACTCCACCCCAGGCCACGCAAACGTAATCAAAACTACCCTAACAAGCGTTATCCACTCAACCTACTGCATTGACTATCCACCCGTCCGGGTGGGGTCGCTGCCTCCGAGCGGGTGATCGAGCGAAAGGCCTAAGTCAATCATGGGCAATGCACCGAAAACAAGCTATATATGTTGCATAAACACATAATGAAGGCTAAAACAATTAACCTGCCGTTCTTTCCCGCCAAGGCGTGGACTCTGATCCCAGAGCCCCTGTCTCGCCACCAGCCGAAACCACCGTAGCTACTACCAGAAACAGATCCTCCAGAAACATAAACAAACCTTCCTTAACTAAATGAACCCCATCAGGCCGGAAGAGATGACGGCACTTAAACTTAATCCACGCATGCGGAACAACTGCACCACCGGCAGCAAGAACCCACCATGTAACAGTGGAATTAAGCTTCTGCCTGGCCTTGTCAATCGCCCTAGCATCTGTAGCTCCTCTCCAACAAATCCGGGGAACCACAAAGGACCAAACCAAAGTGCAGAATGGCCATGCTGCTTTAATGGCTGCCAGATCACTCAAGATCATGGCCCGCAGTTTCATCTTCCCAAGGTCATTGCCACCTAGATGAAGTACCAAGACCTCAGGCAAACCATACCTGCGGACGTTCACCATTAGGAATGCCTTCAAAGCACCCCAAGACATTCCCCGAACACCCAACCACCTAATGAATCGGTAGCAATCAAATCTAGGCCTTTCACCCGAGGTAGCTAACCTAGCAACCCAGTAAACAAAGGAGAGCCCGACTAGCCACACTCTGAACCTATCATTCCCCACACCTACAAAGGAGAGAAATGTAGAAGGCAATTAGTATGGAATTGAAAATGTAAGGGACACTGCATATATTAGGAGGATCTGCCAAAGGCAATGGGGCACACAGCCTCAGGAAGTGCTGGGCCCATGGACATCCACTTACCCCTGGCTCCCTGGTCAGTTTTGGAACACCTGATCCTAACCCACAGTGTGCTGCTGTCTTAGTGACCATCTGACTCCGGCAGCACCGCAGCTCGACTTTTCGAGGGAGCAACCAACTCAGAAACTCTAAAAGCTCTGTAAAAGGCCATGGAGAATCGAGGCGGAACACCAGGGCCTGGAATGCAGAGTCCGTGCAGTGACCCACCCAGTCCAGCAACAAAGGAAGGAGGGTGGCATCTATGGGGCACCGGCAATCAGGGGGGACGGGAACCACCACGGACCAGCCTTTTATCGCAATGCTTATTAAAAACCCTTTCCTAAAGTCGGGATAGCCCTTAAGCCTAGCAAATATGCACGCTAAATAACACGCCGCCACTGCCCTGGACTTGCCTGTGCTGAACAGCTTCCACAGAAAAGACAACAAAAGCCTTCACCCCTGCCTACCTGGCTGCACAGCCCCTCCAGAGAAAGATTCCCACTCAGTACATGCCTGCCGATAGGTCCTAAGAGTAGCAGGTTCCACAGAGGTCTCCGATAACCCCTACAATCCGGCCCGATCACCAGCCAAACAAAAGAGGGGCAGGGTACCCTGACATGGTCAGCATCAGGTGCTAGCTCCCTAAAGCGCCGCCACTGAAAACGGAAAAGCACATCAGCCACTTCATTCTCAACGCCTGGAACGTGCCACGCCTTAAACAGAATATTAAAATGCAGACATTAGAGGGACAGTTGTGCTAGTACTCGCAGAACCGTGAGTGACTTAGCCTTCTGATTATTGATGGCATACACAGCGCTAAAGTTATCGCACCAAAAAAGCAGGCTTCTGTTCGCCAAGCGCGGACAAGATTTCCATGGAAACCATAATGAGGAACAGCTCTAACAGCATCATATTCCTGGTGAGCCCCAACTCTACCCAATCAGCGGGCAAAGACTCGGCACACCAGCTGCCGGCTACAAAGCAACCAAAACCAGTAGATCCCGCAGCGTTGGTGTAAATCGACTAGCGTTATCGACTCCGGGAGCCAGCTAGATCCGCACACCGTTGAAATCCTCCAGGAACGAGGCCCATATCTCCAAGTCGCACCGGATTTCGGTTGATAGTCGGACCAGGTGATGCGATCTGACCACGCACGCAGTGGCACGCTCTAGTTCCTGCAGAAAAGCCTACCCTTAGGGATCACCTTACAAGCAAAGTTCAGCTGACCTAACACGGATTGAGCCTAGCGCATTGCGATCTTCCACGCATTCCTAAATAGCGCAATTGCCTTGCGGAGTTTGGACACCTTATCCTGTGGTAGGCTGCCGCAACCATGGACCGTGTCGATTTGAATCCCCAGGAAGGACAGGCAGGTGACTGGACCTTCCATTTTCTCCTCAGCAATCGGCACCCCAAAAAAGAGAACGGATGCTAAACAGGAGGTTGGCGCTTTGCTCAGAACCGGCCGGCCCGACGCACAAAAAAATCATTGAGGTAGTGACCAAGCCCACTCTCTCACGATGAATATTCCACACACTAGTGCAAAAAGGTGCTGAACTTCTCGAAAAACGCATAGGCTACCAAACACCTCATTGGCAAACATTTGTGGATTAACCCCTTCCCGCCGCAGCCTGTTTTTGCCTTCCTGACAGAGCCCTTTTTTTCAAATCTGACATGTATCACTTAAGTGGGGATAACCTTTTTTTTGCTTTTACTTATCCCAGTGATTTCGAGATTGTTTTCTCGTGACACATTGTACTTCAAGTTAGTGGTAAATTTTCGTCGATACAGTCTGTGTTTTTTTGTGAAAAATACCAAAATGTCGTAAAAAAATGGAAAATTTTGCAATTTTCAAAATGTTAAATTTTCTGCTTGTGAGACAAATAATCATACCACTCAAAATAGTTAATAACTAACATAGACCATATGTCTACTTTATGTTGCCATCATTATTTCAACCTCCTTTTAAATTTTTTGGACACTAGGAGGCTTAAAATATGAATAGCAAATTCTCAAATTTTCAAGAAAATTTCAAACACTGATTTTTTTAGGGACCAGTTCAGTTCTGATGTGACTTTGAGGGACTTGTATGTGAGACACCCCCATAAATGATGCCATTTCAAAAACTGCACCCCTCACAGTATTCAAAACAGCATTTTGGAAGTTTGTTAACCCTTTAGGTGTTTCACAGGAATTAAAACAAAGTGTAGGTGAAATTTCAAAATTTCATTTTTTTTGCAGATTTTCAATTTTAATACATTTTTCTAAGGAACACAGTACATTTTACTAGAGAAATGTGACTAAAAATTGATTCCCCCAATTCTTTTGTTTTCATAAATATCCTATATGTGGCCCTAGTGTGCACGTTGACCAAACCACAGGCTTCATAATAGAAGGAGCACCTACTTGATTTTGGAGCCTCCTTTTTATGAGATTATTTTTTAGGCACCATGTAGGTTTCTAGGCACCATAACATGCTAAAAGTTAGGAACCCCCCCACAAGTGACCCCATTTTGCAAACTACACCCCTCAGGGAATTCATCTAGGGGTATAATGTACATTTCAAACCCCCAGGGGTTTCACCAACTGTGGTACAACTGGGCAGTGAAAATGAAAAATTAAATTTTTTACACAAAAATGCAGTTCTGGCTCAAAATTTTTCATTTTCACAAGGAATGAAGGAGACAAAGCACCCCAAAATCTGTGCCCCAATTTCTCCCGAGTACGGCAATGCCTCACATGTGACCAAAAAATACCATTTGGGTGCATGGCAGGACTCAGAAGGGAAGGAGTGATTTTTGTATTTTGCAGCTCAGATTCTGGTGGAATTTTGGTGGGTGCTATGTCGCATTAGCAAGACCCCCAAAGCACCAATACAGTGGAAGCCCCCCACAAGTGACCCCATTTTGCAAACTACACCCCTCAGGGAATTCATCTAGGGGTATAGTGTACATTTCAAACCCCCAGGGGTTTCACCAATTTTGATACAACTGGGCTGTGCAAATGAAAAATTAAATTTTTTTACACAAAAATGCAGTTCTGGCTCAAAATTTTTCATTTTCATAAGGTATGAAGGAGAAAAAGCACCCCAAAATCTGTGCACCAATTTCTCCCGAGTATGGCAATGCCTCACATGTGACCAAAAAATACCATTTGGGTGCATGGCAGGACTCAGAAGGGAAGGAGTGATTTTTGTATTTTGCAGCTCAGATTCTGGTGGAATTTTGGTGGGTGCTATGTCGCATTAGCAAGACCCCCAAAGCACCAATACAGTGGAAGCCCCCCACAAGTGACCCCATTTTGCAAACTACACCCCTCAGGGAATTCATCTAGGGGTATAGTGTACATTTCAAACCCCCAGGGGTTTCACCAATTTTGATACAACTGGGCTGTGCAAATGAAAAATTACATTTTTTTACACAAAAATGCAGTTCTGGCTCAAAATTTTTCATTTTCATAAGGTATGAAGGAGAAAAAGCACCCCAAAATCTGTGCACCAATTTCTCCCGAGTATGGCAATGCCTCACATGTGACCAAAAAATACCATTTGGGTGCATGGCAGGACTCAGAAGGGAAGGAGTGATTTTTGTATTTTGCAGCTCAGATTCTGGTGGAATTTTGGTGGGTGCTATGTCGCATTAGCAAGACCCCCGAAGCACCAATACAATGGAAGCCCCCCACAAGTGACCCCATTTTGCAAACTACACCCCTCAGGGAATTCATCTAGGGGTATAATGTACATTTCAAACCCCCCGGGGTTTCACCAATTGTGGTACAACTGGGCAGTGAAAATGAAAAATTAAATTTTTTACACAAAAATGCAGTTCTGGCTCAAAATTTTTCATTTTCACAAGGAATGAAGGAGACAAAGCACCCCAATATCTGTGCCCCAATTTCTCCCGAGTACGGCAATGCCTCATATGTGACCAAAAAATACCATTTGGGTGCATGGCAGGACTCAGAAGGGAAGGAGTGATTTTTGTATTTTGCAGCTCAGATTCTGGTGGAATTTTGGTGGGTGCTATGTCGCATTATCAAGACCCCCAAAGCACCAATACAGTGGAAGCCCCCCACAAGTGACCCCATTTTGCAAACTACACCCCTCAGGGAATTCATCTAGGGGTATAGTGTACATTTCAAACCCCCAGGGGTTTCACCAATTTTGATACAACTGGGCTGTGCAAATGAAAAATTACATTTTTTTACACAAAAATGCAGTTCTGGCTCAAAATTTTTCATTTTCATAAGGTATGAAGGAGAAAAAGCACCCCAAAATCTGTGCACCAATTTCTCCCGAGTATGGCAATGCCTCACATGTGACCAAAAAATACCATTTGGGTGCATGGCAGGACTCAGAAGGGAAGGAGTGATTTTTGTATTTTGCAGCTCAGATTCTGGTGGAATTTTGGTGGGTGCTATGTCGCATTAGCAAGACCCCCAAAGCACCAATACAGTGGAAGCCCCCCACAAGTGACCCCATTTTGCAAACTACACCCCTTAGGGAATTCATCTAGGGGTATAGTGTACATTTCAAACCCCCAGGGGTTTCACCAATTTTGATACAACTGGGCTGTGCAAATGAAAAATTACATTTTTTTACACAAAAATGCAGTTCTGGCTCAAAATTTTTCATTTTCATAAGGTATGAAGGAGAAAAAGCACCCCAAAATCTGTGCACCAATTTCTCCCGAGTATGGCAATGCCTCACATGTGACCAAAAAATACCATTTGGGTGCATGGCAGGACTCAGAAGGGAAGGAGTGATTTTTGTATTTTGCAGCTCAGATTCTGGTGGAATTTTGGTGGGTGCTATGTCGCATTAGCAAGACCCCCGAAGCACCAATACAGTGGAAGCCCCCCACAAGTGACCCCATTTTGCAAACTACACCCCTCAGGGAATTCATCTAGGGGTATAATGTACATTTCAAACCCCCCGGGGTTTCACCAATTGTGGTACAACTGGGCAGTGAAAATGAAAAATTAATTTTTTTACACAAAAATGCAGTTCTGGCTCAAAATTTTTCATTTTCACAAGGAATGAAGGAGACAAAGCACCCCAATATCTGTGCCCCAATTTCTCCCGAGTACGGCAATGCCTCATATGTGACCAAAAAATACCATTTGGGTGCATGGCAGGACTCAGAAGGGAAGGAGTGATTTTTGTATTTTGCAGCTCAGATTCTGGTGGAATTTTGGTGGGTGCTATGTCGCATTAGCAAGACCCCCAAAGCACCAATACAGTGGAACCCCCCACAAGTGACCCCAATTTTGCAAACTACACCCCTCAGGGAATTCATCTAGGGGTATAGTGTACATTTCAAACCCCCAGAGGTTTCACCAATTTTGATACAACTGGGCTGTGCAAATGAAAAATTACATTTTTTTACACAAAAATGCAGTTCTGGCTCACAATTTTTCATTTTCATAAGGTATGAAGGAGAAAAAGCACCCCAAAATCTGTGCCCCAATTTCTCCCGAGTACGGCAATGCCTCACATGTGACCAAAAAATACCAGTTGGGTGCATGGCAGGACTCAGAAGGGAAGGAGTGATTTTTGGATTTTGCGGCTCAGATTCTGGTGGAATGAATGGTGGGTGCTATGTGGCATTAGCAAGACCCCCGAAGCACGGTGAAATGATGAACCTAATAATCCATAGATGTGTGGTATATTTTAAAACACTCCTTTATACATAGGCCGGGTTTGTCGGGGCAAGTGTCACACTGGAAAATAGTTTGCTTTCTTATTCCCTTTTTATAGCAAACTTTGCACCTTTTTTGTGTCCTGCCCTTTTTTCCAGTGGAGGGGATTTCATCAGGAAAATGCTGCCCTGGTACAATACGGGGGCCAGTACTAGAAGTACTGGGGCCCTCTGCCTGCTGGTTCCCAAATATTAGGCCCTTTATGACTTCCTCTTGAAAGTGCATAAATGTCCCCCTCTGGCTGGTAGAACGGAATAGCACGTAAGCGTTATACAGTGCCATATGGATGATATACACGGCCAGCTTCTTGTACCAGATTTTTGTTTTCCGCAGGGCACTGTACGGCTTCAGTACCTGATCTGAAAGATCCACTCCGCCCATGTACCTATTGTAATCCAGGATACAATTAGGTTTTGAGGTGTGGGTACTGGTACCTCGTACAGGGACGGAGGTGGTACTGTCTCCGTGAATTGTTGTCAGTATAAGGACATCCCTCTTGTCCTTATATTTGACCAACAACATATTTTCGGTGGATTGTGCCCTGCTTTCACCCTTTCTCATTACTTGGGCAATGTGCGTTTTTGGGAGGCCTCTTTGGTTCTTGCGCACAGTACCGCAAGCTGCTGTACCTCTTGAACCAAGGGCCTTAAACAGGGGGATGCTAGTGTAAAAGTTATCCACATAGAGGTGATAACCTTTATCCAGGAAGGGGTGCACTAAATCCCAGACAATTTTTCCACTAACACCTACGAGGGAGGGGGGGCATTCTGGCGGTTCAATTCTTGAATCCTTCCCTTCATATACCCTAAACCTGTGGGTGTACCCTGAGGTTCTTTCACACAGCTTATACATTTTTATGCCATACCTTGCCCTCTTATTGGGAAGGTACTGGCGGAATTTAACCCTTCCTTTAAAATGTATAAGGGACTCGTCTATGCAAATGAATTTATCTGGGATGTACATCTCTGCAAATTTGGCACTGAAATGATCAATGACCGGCCTGACTTTGAATAGCCGGTCAAAGGTGGGATCATCTCTGGGTGGGCACTGTGCATTATCGTTGTAATGCAAAAATTTAAGGATTAACTCAAAACGAGTCCGGGTCATGGCCATACGGTAAAGTGGGGTGCTGTACAGAACATCTGTACTCCAATATTGCCTAATTTCTGGCTTTTTTACTATGCCCATATGAAACACCAGACCCCAAAACGTCATCATCTCTACTGCATCTACAGGGGTCCACCTAGCAAATGATGACGTGGGGTTTTGAGCAATAAACTGCTGGGCATATAAATTAGTTTGGTCCTCCATTAAATTTATAAAATCATCAGAGAAAAATAATTTGAAAAAGTCAATTTCTCTGAGACCTGTGGAATCAAATTGGATTCCTGAGATGGCCAAAAACTCAGGAACCTGGGGCTCAAAATTGTCTGGTGGTGGGGTCCATACGAGATCAATTATTGGGGGGGGGGTCTCAGCTGCTCTACGGGGGCGTCTTTGAGGGGGTCCCTCATCACTAGAGGAGGAAGAGGAGCTTAAGATGAATCCTTCAAATTCCCTGCTTGCATCACTGGCTGTGTCAGTGTCAGAGTCAGAGGCAAGCATGGCATATGCCTCCTCCGCTGAATACATTCTTCTGGATGACTGGGATGACATTTGGGATGACATTTGGGATGCCATTTTTATTTTTGTGTTTCTGGTAGTGAAATGTTTCAACACGTGTATAGTGTAGGGGGGGTACAAACTTTATTTCAACCCGGGGGGGGGTATGTAGTGTGTAGTGTGTAGTGTGTAGTGTGTAGTGTGTATGTAGTGCAGAAAAAAAAAAAAAAAAAAAAAGGTCCTGCGCCAAAAATTAAGCACAGATGTTGGTCAGTAACATCCGTCACTGAACAGCGCTCAAAGGCAACAGGAATTTGATAAAAAAAAAAAAAAAAATAGATCAACCCTGTGCCGAAAAAGCTGATCAGTGATGTACGTCACTGATCAGCGCACAGTGGCCACAGGACACCCACAAAATCACAGTGTGTGTAAAAAATTTTTTTAAAAAGACCCCACAGCACCCTCAAAAAAAAAAAAAAGGTGATCACTGATGCGACACTGATTACCAGTGAGGGGCAGCAGGTGCACAACCTTTGGTGCAACTGACAGTGCAACTGGCAGCAACTGACAGGTATCTATAAAAAAAAAAAAACCCTGCACCCCCAAAAAGTTGCTGATCAGCACAGATATACTGATCAGCACAAAAGGGGGGGGCAGCAGACACAAAATATAGCACTCTCTATCACTCTCTGTCACTATCTCTCTCTATCTCTCTATCTCTCACTATCTATCACTCTATGACACTGCAGCAGCAGCACTGACAGGTATATATATAAAAAAAAACTCTGCACCCCCAAAAAGTTGCTGATCAGCACAGATATACTGATCAGCACAAAAGGGGGGGCAGCAGACACAAAATATAGCACTCTCTATCACTCTCTGTCACTATCTCTCTCTATCTCTCTATCTATCACTATCTATCACTCTATGACACTGCAGCAGCAGCACTGACAGGTATATATATATAAAAAAAAAAACTCTGCACCCCCAAAAAGTTGCTGATCAGTTAATTTATACTGATCAGCACAAAAGGGGGGGCAGCAGTCAGTTGCACACGCAGCACAGCTGTATATATATTTAAAAAAAAACAGCACCCCCAAAAAGTTGCTGATCAGCACAGATATACTGATCAGCACAACAGGGGGGGGGGGGGCAGCAGACACAAAATATAGCACTCTCTGTCACTATCTCTCTCTATCTCTCTCTATCTCTCTCTATCTCTCTCTATCTATAACTCTATCACACTGCAGCAGCACAACACAGGAAGTCACAAGAAGTCACAAGAAGTCACAAGATCCAGGAAGCATCCAGCACGCTACAAGCAGTGATCAGGTAAGTATTTGCAAGGATCAGGTCAGTATATCACGGCAGATAGGCACGGTGACCGCACTGCACGCAATTCCAGACCGGAATGGCGTCTGCAGTGCAGTCACCGTTAGTTTAAATCACCCTCCATGGCTGTGATTGGTCCGTCGGTCCGACGGACCAATCACGGCCTTTGGGGGCGGGTGGGGTGAGGTGGGGTGACACCAGTATCACCCTTACACCCCGTGGTGATTGGTGCTGTACTTTACAGCACCAATTACCACCGATCCCTGTGTCACCGGCGAACGTTATTCGCCGGTACACAGAAAACGCTGTAATTGGCTGTTCACATTTGAACAGCCAATCACAGCGATCGCCGACGGGGGGGAGGCATCGCCGCCCCCCCTGGACATGCTGGGACATGTCTGCTGTCAGGGACAGCAGACATCTCCAAACTGTCACCGCGTCTATAGACGCGGTGACAGTTTAAAGCCATGACGTACATTTATGCCATGCGTCGGGAAGTACATCCCGGCCATGACGTAAATGTACGTCAAATGTCGGGAAGGGGTTAAATACTCCTCACCTATGCGGAAGCCCATGAACCTGAAAGCATCAGGGTGAAGCGTAAGTAACCTGAAGGCAGATTCTACATCGATCATAGCCATAAGGGCCCCCGTCCCAAAAGACCGAACCATTGCCAAGGCATCATCGAATGACAACGAACAACACTCCACGGGAATGGTGTCACTGACAGAAAGCCCTGTTGGATAAGAAAGATGTTGAATTAAGCAGAACTTCCCCGGAGCTTTCTTCGGGACAACCCCCAACGGAGAAATGACCAGGTCCGCCACTGGGGGCTGTGGGAAAGGCCCTGCCATGCGCCCTAATTGAACCTCCTTGTCCACCTTATCCCTCAAGAGGGGAGACCGTAGGTTCTGAAAGGAACCCCCTCTAACTTCACCCTAAACTGGCAACTGAAACCCTTGAACAAAAAATTGGCGATGTCCCTGTCCGGGCACCGGTGAAGCCATCTGGCCATGGCTTCCATGTGCACCGGAGTATGCACTCTAGCGAGTGAGCCCAGCGCCGGTGAGTTTCTGGGTAGATCCCGCCCCTCTAGTGGGACGGCCACCTCAAAAGCAGTTAGACGCCAGGTGATTACCTGAGCAGTATATGCAAATATCCTTGAATCTGCAGCGCTGTCCCAGCTGACAAGAGGAGTTGTTGAAAGCATAACATTTTCCTTTTGACGAGCCAGGAGCCAGCGCACGACCCCCCACAGTGCCTGAGGAGCTTCTGGCACTGCTCGCTGTGGAGTGTAGGTCCGGCGCAGCGGCAGTACTGGCACCTTCCACCACATCTAAGAGCACCCTGGCAACCTCCAGATCCAATATATGCAAACAGTCCTGCTTGTGCCGGAACGGTTTGTCGTATGTACGCCAAGCCATGCCGCCGTACTTGCGCTGCATGTTATGCACCATGTGAATGTATCTTATGATGTTCATATGTTCGTCGGGTCTGTCCTCCAAGTAACAGGCCACGAACACACAAAAAAGTCAGCCAGCCAATTATCATAAGACCTATATGCCTCGGCGTCAATGTCACCTTTCGCCTTGGCGTCCTTGAAAGCCTTATTGGATTCTTTGGTCAAGCTAAATACATCCACAAAATCCCCCTTTTCTATCTTCACCCTACAGCTCTCGTGCAACTCCCTTAGAACGGCCATATAGTTGCAGTGAACCACCCCTGGGAGATTGAGCCTCTTCCTCTCTCTACGCAACACTTTCCTATGCTTGGCATGCCGCGCCTGCCTCCCCACCTCCTTTCTAGCATACTTCGCTGCCCGTTTGTGAGCCTTAGTGACGCTGCCCACATTGGACCCACCGGCTGAGGAGGACGAAGAAGTGGTAGAATGGCTAACCTGAGAACTTGCAAGGGAGGAACCCATATCAGACCCCTCCGTCACACCAGAAACCTCACCTGACAACTCAGGCTGCGCAGCCAAGTATCATCATCATCATCATCATCATCGTCGTCCGTGTCAGCACTGTTGATGTCACAGTCATCTGTGAGGTAATCATCGCCTGTGGGGATAGGTAAAGGGGGGCCCGAGAACCGGTTACCCGGCCCACGAGACCTCGCACGCCTCCATGCTTTGCCAGCATCACCTTCATCCGGGTTAGATCTCCCCTCCATGACAGGCACCGCTGCACCCATATCCCTAAACGCCCTTAAAAATTGGGAGCAACCAGGGGCAGGATCCCCTGTGGCCCTCGAGGACCTCATCCTCCATGACCCGGAACCCCCAGCATCCAGGGGTATGTTCTGCACCAGCGACGCCAGGGCCCCAGCGACAGAGGAGAGCGCATCGGAGAGTACTGAAGGGTCAAAGGCGGGAGCGGTATCCCCCACTGCAGGGCCCCTCCTGGATCCAGCAGTGGACCCTGTGCAACCCCCACGGCTGGTGGCCATCTGCCTCCCACAGCCAGTACCCCCAGCAGCCCCCACTGTCTCATCCTCCTCATGCTGTGAGGACACCCTGTGGGGCCAGCTAGGCTCATAGCCTGCCATGGCATGTGGGTAAGCTTCCCACCACCACCCCTGACCTGTACAGCCCCTTGCCTCCCTCACATCTCCCGCTGTAACCATGTCCCCTACGTCTGCCAGTGTTCGCCAAGAAATAGGATGCACTACTGGAGCCTCTGGGGCATCTCCGGATGCCACCCTCGCACTCCCATACCTCCAGCGAGCAGGGACTGAAGTGCTGACCTGCGGCACGGCACCTGCACTGGTGCGACCAGATGACCTGCTACCCAACTCGCGGCACCGATCCCCTCTGGTCCACTGTCACTCTGGAGGTAGCCGGCACTGCCGCCACAGCCCTGGAGCCGGGATCCCCCGGCACAGCCCCTCTTGAGTGACGACCAGGAGCGGGCTGAGTGTAAGCGGACGCCGCAGGCACCATGTCAGCGGGAGCTAGTGGACTGTCCAGGCCCCCGTCAGCCGTGAACCTGGCAGGCGGCCAGGCAGATCGCCTCGGACACGGAAAGGGGGTGACCGGAGACCTGGGCATAATCAGCCAGGGGGGCAGAACTAAAATCGCTAAATTGAAATGCAAAACAAAACAAATAGCTGACAAGGGGGAGTTCAGGTAAAAAACAGCCACTCACCAAAACTCCACAGGAAAGAGAGGAAGACTCCTTCCTTTCCTGCCCTAATAGCTCAGCTACCTCTGCCATTCCCTTTATCCTTATTGGATCCCTGAGTCACATGCTTCCCAAGGGTTAAGCTGGCCATACATCTACAGATCGATTGTCAGATTGGGCTGGTGAACAAAATCCTGGTAATGGGAGCAAATGACAGTTGACCATTTGCTTTGAAATGCTGAAAAACTGCCAAAAACTGTCATTCAGATATGGCCAGGTCTTTGTTCCAACCAGCCCGATCCGAAAATCGATCTGTAGATGTATGGGCACCTTTACACACAGCCTTGGATTTTTAACCCACTCTACGCCTATTGCTGGCATTACGTTAATCGTATGTTCCAGGATAACTCTGGAATGCCTGGAGAAATTGACACCAAATTTAGTACACATATGACAATCTGTAAAAAAAATACTGTAGGGGTAAGACACTCCTAGCACCCCTGTGGGGGTCCCGGGACCCAAAAAGGGGTCCGGCCACTACACAAAGTGGGTTAGGGAAGCAAGATATGGCAAAGTTGCATAACATAGAGGGTAGGTTGGCCAATCCCGGGATCAAGATCGGCGGGATCCCAGGATTTGGCCCCCAAAACAGCGGGATTTCGGAATTAGACTGGGCATGCGCAGTCTAATGCCAGTCAGCGTCTGAGCACCGCTCAGACACTGCCCAGCATCCCCTGTACCCGGCAGTGCGGCCCTGCGCAGCGTGACAAGGTCATAGGTCACGCTGCGCAGGCCACACAGGCGCACAGACAGCCTAAGCCACCTTGACCTACATTGTCCTGGCCACATCCTGCCCGGCTTTCGGAAACTCAGTCTACTCACCCAGCTCCTGGAGAACTCGCCTAGTACCCACCCAGCTCCCGAAGAACTCTCTCACCCACCTGGCTCCCTGCTCCCGATGTCCACGCCCACCCGCCCAGCTCCCGGCAACATCACCATGCCCAGCCACCTGCCATGCGCCTGCCCGCACCTGCCATGCCCTGTAAGTAAACATGCGGGGCATTTTTTTTAGGGAAGCCAATCCCGGGATCCCGGGAATCTCGGGATTGAGCATTTTTCAATCCCGAATCTCGGGATTGAAAAAATGCCCCGGGATTGGCTTCCCTAATAGAGGGGGTAGAGGACATTGATTGAGTTCAGTTTAGGTTCACAGTCACTAACATCCGCAATCCCGACACCGCCGGGGACCCAAAAATGGTTTCTTTCCACTACACAAAGTGGGTCAGGGATGCAAAATTTGGAAGAGTTATGAAACATAAAGGGGGTAGAGGACATGGGGTTTAAGAAAAAAAAACTCAGCTTGTAGAAGAATTAACTGCATACACATTAGACAACAATGCAAATGATGCAATGTCATTAGGCATGGCGGTACTTGTGTATTTTGGCGGCGCCCATCGCATCGCATACCATAAGGCATACGATGGTATGCGATATCGCGCAATATTGTACAATGGCATACAATTTTAAAATTGTATGCCATTGTATATGGCATACAATGCAATGCGATGTGATTAAACATTGTATAAGCTTTTTGAAATGTAAATGCTTTTCTTTAAAAATAATAAAATTACTCTATTGAAAAAAAAAAACATTGTATAAGCACCCTAAATGGGTGCTTACAATGTTAAATGCACCCCCACGCCACCCCCCCCCACTATAAACGTGAACCCGAAGCGTGGCGAGCGCAGCAAGCCCGCGAGGGGCGGCGGTACGCGTCCTCCGACCTTTTCATACCCCCACTATCCACGTCGGCGTGGAGTTGAGAATAGAAAGTGTGGCGAGCGCAGCGAGCCACCGAGCCCGAAGCGTGGCGAGCGCCACGAATAGGGGGCAAAAATCGCGTCGCATCGCATGCCATCGGGTGCATGGCATGCGATATGACGCGATGTACTCATTGCGCGATGGAGATCGGGGGCGCCGCCAAAATACACAAGTACCGGGATGGCCATCAACGCATCTTCCATAGATGGTTCCCAGAACCATATAAACCATTCTATCTGCAGCCCTCAATGGTTCCCACCATCGTCTACTTGCGCATGCGGCCCGGATGCGCGCGCGGCGCGCGCATGCACAGAAGAAACCTCATTATCCAGCGCGTTGGGTATAGTTCTATCGCGCATGCGCACACCTCCCGGTGGCGGCCGCCCCGTTCTTCCTCTGCGCATGCGCAAGTAGACGATTGTGGGAACCATCGACCACCCGGCTCCTGATTTACAGTCTAGGACTCGGAGAGGGTAGTATAGCCGGGCAGCTGGCCAGCAGCCAGCAGGGGGGGGGAATCGCCATCGGATGCCATCCCTAACGATGCATTCATTCACAAAATAATGCTTGCACACTAGGCGATATGAGCAGAAATGTGGTTATGACTTGTCGTTATCGAGCATATGGTTTAGAATATTGACTAATGTGTACACAGCTTAGGATCAACCTGCATGCACAGATGACTAACACTACCTAGGGAGGGCGCTCATACAGTGTGATGTACAGAATATGTGTTAAGGAAAACCTGAAGTCTGTAAGTTCAGTGCTTCCCTGTGTTGTGACATACAGTAAAGCTAGTGCTGTATAAACGGTGTCATTTAATCCCCTGTGCTGCTAGCTCTGAGCTAGAGTGCAGTCACAGTGACTAGAACTACGTGTATCACTAAGGATTGCATGGAACAGTTGATTTTGCAAATACTAATATTTAAAGTAGATCAGATACGTAGTTTGGCGGCAAGAGGGTTTCTTCCCACCCCCATTCACACTCCTCCACCCTTTTGCTTCCAGCCATACAAGTTCGCTTTCTTTTCTCAAACCATATGGTTTGTGCTCCCACTATACTGTAAGTATACGGCTTTGTTTTTCCTGTACGATGGAATTTTGTTCATGTGTTTCCTGTATATGTATTTATTTACACTATGTTGTGTGGTTTGTGCATTCAGAGAGAGTATTTGATGTATGTTAATTACTATCGTACCAAGAATATATATACTGCTGGTCCGGAGGATTGCACAAACTCACTTATTATTCATTTTAACACTTTCACTGCTGATTTTCTGTGACAAAGTGCTGCATGGCTGCCGCAGCTGTTACTACCCAGCCAGCTATGTATAAGCACTCAGATGGTAACTTGCAATTTTCAGCTCTCTTAGGGCCGCATTTATCAACTAATATTTGCGGCTAAATCCCGCAAATATTAAGTATCCCCCTAATAATCACAGGGGACCGCAGCAGGAAGTATAGCCTATTGTAGCCTATGGCTACACATGGCACTGCCCGAGCGGCAATGCGGTCAGCAGGGTCGCGGGGGTCAGTGCGTAACCACGCATGCGCAGACCCCCCGGCTTCCGGCTCCGGGCATCGCAGTGAGGGGCATTTTTCGGAGCCCTGTCCCAGCCCCCTAGCAGGTGATACATTCGGGTGAAATGATCGCATTTTACAATGCGATCCTGGGCGGTAATATTCCGCCCAGATCGCATTATAAATGCGATCAATGGTAAATGGGGGCCTTATACGGCATCTAACTAATCTAAATGAATGGTTGTGCAAAGTAAAAGTAATGAAGTAATTGTGATGATGAGGTGTAATTGAAGGGATCAACTTGGAGCCAGCATTTGAAAGATAGTTTGTTTCATGAAACATACCTCCCAACATGACCCTCTCCAGGAGGGACAGAATGCTCTATTTCTGGGCTTTCCTTTTAATTTAGGATTAGCAGCACTTGTGTTGAAACACTTTTCTGAGCAATTTACCTGTTTAAAAGAGGTGATGGCAATCATACATTAATACCCCTTTCACACCAGAAATGCAGAGACAAACCCGGGAATTACATTCCTGGGACAACCAGGGACATTCCCGGGTTGGGACCCATTCGCATATGCTTTTGAAGCAGGGACAACCCGGGTCGGCACCTTTCACACTGAACCCGGGATGACCCTGCATTTCTATGAGAATAGCATTGAAAATGGGCTTTTTTAGGCTCACATTAGATTATTGATTATTAATAATTAAGACACAAAACATTTGTAGTGTTTCAGCCTTTGTTTACTTGTATAAAACAAATTAAAAGGCATATGAAAGCATCTTCCCCTCTAATGATTAATAGCTCTCTTACCTCCTCATTTGTCCAAGACATGGCACACATTGCAGGCTTTCAGGGGTTAAAATGCACTTCTGGGGTCTGTGGTGCTACAGAACATGCACAGTGTCTCCCTGCAAGCTGAATTCTGTCTCTGGGCGTGTCTGAGTGTCCACCACAACAGGAAGTTGCCCTGCTAGCAAATCGGCACTAGCAGAGGCAACTCGGGAAGCAGGGACATGTCCCTGCACCTTTCACACCAGCCAGTAACCCTGGAAGGACCCGATGGCATCCCTGCTACCTAGCAGGGTTGAATTGCCGGCAAATTAACCTGGAATTTGTCCCTGGAACCTTTCACACCAGAGCTAGTCCTGGGTTGTTCCCGGACCCAACCCGGGAATTTAGGCTGGTGTGAAAGGGGTATAAGAGAGAAGTCCAGAAACAGAGCATTTTGTCATGTTGGTAGGTATGCATGAAACTTGCATACATCGCATGAATGCATGCACCCGTGAATTGTGCATTGCAATTAGAAATAACCATGACTAGGTTGCACAATGTCCCTACAAAAGTAAAATGGGAAAAGTGCACAACCCATTAGATTACTTTAGTTTTGCAACTGTAACCATTTAAAACTGTTGGATACTGACTATAGAGATGCAGTGGTGTAGCTAGGTGCCACGGCGCCCGGAGCAAGGGCATGTTTCGCGCCCCCTCAATTTGTAGTAGGTGAGGCTCCTGCGCAGTGAAAAGTGGGCACAGACCAACATTATACCACACACCGTAATGCCCATTGCACATTTTAGCGAACTTTGTAATTCCAATTACACATAAGCCCACACATGATGCCCATGACATACTATATAACACTCTGCAATGCCCATGACATACTATATAACACTCAGCAATGCCCATAACATACTATATAACACACCGCATTACCCATGACATACTATATAACACACCATACACATTTGACACATAAGTGCCACTTACCTACATGCTCAATGCCAGGGGCTTCATGCTCGATGCCAAGGGGGACTGAATTTGCTCGTTGCCAAGGGGAACAGAACTGTGCAGTGGCCCACTCCTGGCTCCCCGACGCTATTTTCAATTTAATGCACTGCCAGTAGTGTGTAGCAGGGAGGGAGCAGTAGTGTGCAGCAGGGAAGGAGGGTGGGAGCAGTAGTGTGCAGCAGGGAGGGAGGGTGGGAGCAGTAGTGTGCAGCAGGGAGGGAGGGTGCAGCAGGGTGGATTGCAGTAGTGTGCAGCAGGGTGGGTGCAGTAGGGTGGGAGGGTAGCTGCAGTAGGGTGGGAGGGTGGCTGCAGGAGGGTGGGTGGCTGCAGGAGGGTGGGTGCCTGGCTGCAGGAGGGTGGCTGCAGGAGGGTGGGTGGCTGGCTGCAGGAGGATGGGAGTACACGATGGTTACGCACCCCCCCCCCTCCCCTTTGGGCTCTGATTACTTTGAGGTTTTGGGTTCTAATGGGTTTTGGCAAAACACCTCCTAAGTGTTTTGTGTTTGGATTTTTTGGGTTCTGATTTTTTTTTTTTGCTCCTACGCTATATAAACCTCAATAACATTAATTTCCACTAATTTCCAGTCTATTCTGAACACCTCACAATATTGTTTTTAGGGTAAAAGGTTGCACCGAGGTAGCTGGATAACTATAGCTGGTTTCTGCACCAGCAGAATTTATAATAATTAATTTTATTATTAGGTACTGCTTGGCACTCAGTGGCACACGTCATTGCACCAGCAGCATGGAATTATTTTTTACAGTGCCACACAGCACAAGTATTATTTTTTAATTAAATTAGATATAGCAGCCTAGTATGTAGTTGTACTACTAGGTAGGTACACTTAGGCAGTAACACTGCCAATGGAAACAGTGGACTGAGTAAATAATACTGGCAACCTCTATTCACAGTATTCAGTGCAGGCAGCACCAGTGGACTATATTTAATTCAATTAATTAAGTATTAATAATATAGAAGCCTAGTAGGTAGAGAAAATAAACTACTAGGTAGGTAGGCAGGCAAGCAGGCAGTAGCACTGCCAGTGGTCACCACAAAAGGTATTATTCATATAATATATATTACAGCACAGCACCAGAGGGAGGCCCCAGCACAGAGGAGACAGTAGTACTACAGGTACACAGTTAAGGCCCCCATACACTATGCGATTTGGGCACGATTTTACCAGATTCGGATGAATCGGGCCGTGAAATCGGCCCAAATCGCACTTGCAGACACCCCGTCCGATCCGATGCACGGTCCCGTGCACATCGGATCGGGGTCGGGAGGTCGGACGGGCTGCACATAAGATTTGCTAAATCTTATGTGCAGCCCAGCCCCGGAGCCATGCGGGGGATGACAGTGGGCGGGGGATGCCGGCTATTGAGAGCCGAGCAGGGGGAGGCTGCATAGGGAGCCGGGCAGGAGGCACTTGAAGCTGTTGTGTTGGGGTGACAGCGGGAGCAGGGCGCCGGGCAGGGAGGATGACGCTGGCTTCAGCGGGAGCCGGGAGGAACAGATAACTTGAAAAAAAAGCCCATACAGATGACTAGCAAGCCATTGATTGGCTGAGACCCCTCTCAGCCAATCGCTGATTGGCTGAGAGAGGTCTCAGCCAATCAATGACTTGCTAGTCATCTGTATGGGTTTTTTTTTTTTCTTCAAGTTATCTGTTCCTCCCGGGACGGCTCCCGCCGCTTCCCGGCAGCCAGCGTCATCCTCCCTGCCCGGCGCTCTGCTCCCGCTGTCACCCCACCGCAACAGCCTCCTCCTGCCCGGCTCCCTATACAGCCTCCCCCTGCTCAGCTCTCTATTAGCCGGCATCCCCCGCCCGCTGATGGCTCCCTCCTCCTGCAGCTCCCCGGGGACTGCATATGATAAATCCATGCGATTTATCATATGCAAACCTTGGCACATCAAGTGCCTAATCGTGTCTCCCCCTCTCGGGGAGCTGTAGGGTGAAATCAGGTCCGACTTGTCCCTAGGACAAGTCGGACTAATGTATGGGGGCCTTTAGACTGTCCTCCTTGCTAGGGAGAGCCCACCCTAAGCAGAGAGGAGAACAGAGTACACAGCAGCACTGAGGGAGACAGCCCCAGCGAATAAAATAATTACAGCACAGCACACCAGAGGTAGACCGCACAGAGGAGACAATAGTACTACAAGTACACATTTAGACTACAGAGCAGCACTGAGAGACAGCCCCAGCGAATAAAAAAATATTGCGTTCAAGGTCAAGCTCAATTTTAAGCCCCAGCAGCAGCACCAACACACCCTCTCCCAACCCACTACTAGACTGGAGTGAAGATGGCGGGCGCAGCAGCCGCTATTTAAAGCCTCGCGAAATCCGGCGCCGGGAGATGACGTCCTGACCACGCGGACGGACCCGAGTCAGGCGGGAAACTCAGAGCGCTGCTCGGAACCGGGCTCGGAATGATGACGTCCGTGGGGGCTCGGATCTCTGGAATCCGAGTCTGCACATCTCTAGTAAAAACTAGGGATGTGCACCGGCCACTTTTCGGTTTTTGGGTTCTAATGGGTTTTGGCAAAACACCTCCTAAGGGTTTTGTGTTTGGATTTTTTGGGTTTTGGGTTCTGATTTTTTTGTTAAAAAAAGCATAAAAACGGCTAAAATCGCAGAATTTGGGTTTGGGTTGCCAGTGGTCACCACAAAAGGTAGTTACGCACCACCAGTAGCTTTATGCAGTGCACCAGCAAAATTTATAATAATTAATTCTATTATATTAGGTACTGCTAGGCAGTGGCACTCAGTGGCACACGTCAGTGCACCAGCAGCATGGAATTATTTTTTACAGTCACACGAAGCACAGGTATTATTTTTAAATTGTACCTACCTAGTATCAAAAAAAAAAAAATGTAAATCAATTGAGGAAAAACATAAGTTTGCCAATATGCCATTTACGGCTAAGGCCCTGGCCTATGTTCATGAATAGTGGTTCAGCTTCACACGACGATCTAAGCCTCCCAAACCCCCCCCCCCCCCCGCTAGAAATTTTAAGAGAGTTAAGGGTACTTATGTAATATCTGGGCTCCCGTTTTTCTTATGAGACCGCGTCTGCTCGCCACGCTTCAGGCACGGTGGCTCGCTGCGCTCGCCACATTATATAAAATCAACTCCATGCGTAGTTGGATAGTAGGGGTATGAAAAAATGGGGTGCATTTAACATGGGAGCCCAGATAATACATAAGTACCGAGTTAAGCTGTCATCAAAAACACAGCAAACAACTGTGCCTTCTAAAGACATGGTATCACAAATCCGCAAGGAGAGTCCAAGGGTGTTGGTGGTTGTGATGCCTGACCTTCCCATCACTGTACAGTGACTTCTTCCACCATTTGCAGCATGCCCTCTGCATATGCTGGAAGGATCACCCACAGTCCAGTTCCTGATTTTGAAGGTGTCAATGTTGTACACCAGGAGGAGGATATTGATGTAGCTGGCGCTGTGGAGGAAGTGGACGAGGAGGATGCTACTGAAGGTGATGTGGTTTGCTTAAATGAGACAGTTTTTGATTGTGGGATGCAAAAGGCCATCACCATGCCTGGGCGGGTGCCGGACGGGTTCCCAACAGTCGGGATCCCGACAGTCATTTACCCGAGGTCAGGATCCCGACTGTCAAAAAGCCGACAGCCGGGTGCCCGACGGCCACCCACCAAAAAAATTCACCTCTTTGGTCTGGAATTATTTTTATCCAATTGTCTTGCCATATGTAGCTTATGTAAAGCTGCAACAAGCAGGGGTAAGGCCGTTGGCCGCTTAGGGACATCCTCACTTATGCGTCACCTGAAGTTAGTTCAACTCTTTAGTCCAGAAACTGTGGCTAGGACCGTAAACAGTCCAGGGACACCTAAATCACTTGATCCTGTTGTATCCAAGCACCTAAAAACCACACCAGCAAGTCACTCCATCAATTTCCTCCTCGATCCGGATTGGAGGTAGTCCTGCAGGCCATGTCACAGGCATGACTGACTCCTCTTCCATCTGGGATTCCTCCGGAGGATCCTGCAGCACTACAATATGCCTGCTGCTGCTGGGAGTCGTTCATTATCCCAGAAGGGAAGTCGGAACACTGCTACATCTTTCACTAAGCAATTGGCCATCCAACAGTCATTTGCTATGAAGATGAAGTAAGACAGCGGTCATCCTATAGCAAAGCGGATAACTGCGGCCTTGACAGCTACAGTATGTGGGTGTTAGACGTGCATCCGGTGTCCACCATCAGTGTGTGGGATTTAAAGAATTGATGGAGGTATTGGGGGAAATTTACTAAAGGGTGTATTTGTATTCAGAAATTCACTTATTTTTGACATTTACTATCCCGAAAATACAGCAATTCGTATTCGTATTGATAGCACATCATTACGAATACAAATTGCCGTATTTTCGGCATAGTAAATGTCAAAATTAAGTGTATTTCTGGATACAAATACACCAATTTTTTTTACAAATTTCCTTTAGTAAATTTCCCCCATTGTGTCCCCAGTACCAAATAGCATCTAGATTCGACTTCACTAGGCAGGTGATACCCAGGATGAACAGAGGACTCAGAAAAAGTGTCCTCAGTGTGGTTGTACCCAGTGTCCACAAGTGGTTCAGGGCAAACTAATGACTATATGACTGTGACAAAACACTGGGTAGATGCATCACCTCCTGCAGCAACAGCAACACCTCCAAAACGCCAGCTCCTTCCAAGGCAGGCTACGCTGTATATCACCAGTTTCAGTAAGAGGCACAACACTGAAAACCTCTTAGAGAAACTGAGGAAAATCCTCTCGCAGATACAGATCCAAAACACTTTTTCAGAACACACTAAAATCAGTGACCACGCCCTAACGCGTTTCGTCAGAGACTTCGTCAGAGGGCGAAGTCTCTGACGAAACGCGTTAGGACGTGGTCAGTGATACCCGTACTGACTGTGTCCCGGCGCTGTCTCCTGCCTGCGTTTCCCTAACTCCCGGCTTCCAAGTCCGGCCAGCGCAACCCAGCGCCTGATTGTTCCTGTGGATCGGATGTCAGTGGAGCGGCGGTTGGAGCAGTTTGCCGTGGTATTTGTTTTATATCATGTGGTAACCAGCCCACAGTGTCTTTTATTTCGGTACGAGTACCAGCTTTTATCTGTCTTCTTTTACATGCACCATGGAGCGCCCCTCTATTCTTTGTAAAAAAAAATATATATATATATCATTTAAAAGAAGTAGCGTCATGCCAGGTGCTTGGAAAAATAATTTACTGTGCGATGTCTACAGTATTTCGGGCCGGAGCCCGTCTTCAGGACAAGAACTTGAAGACGGGCTCTGGCCCGAAACACTGTAGACATCGCACAGTAAATTATTTTTCCCAAGCACCTGGCGTGACGCTACCTCTTTTAAATGGTATACATGCATTGGAGTTCTCCCAGTGATCAGCGGGCACCCAGGCTAAGGTGAAATAGTGGAGCAGGAGCCAGCGTGGAGTGCCGGACCTTTTTGTAATTATATATATATATATATATGTATGGAGGGACACATTGCACTGCTGCTGCACTTCGCTCTTAATTAGTAATTGCCATCACCTTTGTTAAAGCACTTTTCTTGTACAGCAATGTACAGGTGCCCATACACGCACCGATTTTGTGTGCTGTGCGTTTTGAACTTCAAGCTGCCATGCGATTTTGACACTTGAAGTGGATGCGATGAACTGTATTTTACTATTTTGCGGGTGCGATGCGATGAATTTCAGCCTCTTTTTTTTAAGTTAATAGTTACAAATGTACATCGCATCGCATGTACTACTAAAGTGATGCGATGCGATGCAATGTAGCACTAAAAGTACTGCCTGCAGATACTTTTTGTGCTGTACAATATTGTACCCACGGGGACGCACATTGCAGCGCATCGCATCCCTGCAGGTACATGGTGCGATTATTGCACATGCGATGTGTTTTGAACTTTAAATTTCAAAACGCATGCGATAATCGTAGCATGTACGGGCAACAAAGATGATAGCAATCATACAGTAAGACAGTGGTTCCCAAACTTTTGGAATCACGGCACCCTAAAGTATCAGAATATTTTTCACTGCACCCCTAGGCCAAAAGTTAATTACTAATTTCAGGAAATATATTAAATTAGTTGTGATTTAAATGTTTTCCTTAGGTCCATTTATGTGGTGAGAAACATGATTCACTTCTGTTTACCCACATATTCTTGACAGGGTATTGTCTAATCGCTGTGCCCAATTATCCCCCCACAAATGACATAACTCTCTTGTTGGATAAAATTGGCCACAGCAGCCATCTTTATTGAAACAATACAAAATTAACAATAATCAAAAACATTCCCCACGGAAGGTGGTCCCCGAGGCCCTCAATAAATCAATCCACACCTCTAAGCACTTCCAGGAGTTGTTACCCCCAGCCGATAGCGATTGGCTCGAGGGCACCAATTGTCAACACCCAGTGCTCATTAATTAGCCTCACCCAGGGGAGTCCAGCCCCCTCATGGGGCCCTCCCCGCCGCATAATTAAGCCTCAATGCCACTAACCTCGAGGACCCCCCTCCGCACAGGCCACTGTGACAAAAGACAACCTATCAATAATTCTTCCTAAAATTTATAAAATTAGGGAGGTGGGTGGGAGCTGTTCAGAAAAATCTCCCAGTGACCCCTATTTCCTGCCTGCATCATGCTTATATACCCTTACTACACCCCGTTAAGCCCCTCCCCCTATGACCCTCTCCTTAGACACCCCTTCTATGACTGTCCAGCTAGTCAGCTCCCTACAAACCCTGTCAGGGGAGCCTACCCCCAGGCTTTGCCTCCAGTCCGGCTCCTACATGACAGGGTATTGTCTAATCGCTGTGCCCAATTATCCCCCCACAAATGACATAACTCTCTTGTTGGATAAAATTGGCCACAGCAGCCATCTTTATTGAAACAATACAAAATTAACAATAATCAAAAACATTCCCCACGGAAGGTGGTCCCCGAGGCCCTCAATAAATCAATCCACACCTCTAAGCACTTCCAGGAGTTGTTACCCCCAGCCGATAGCGATTGGCTCGAGGGCACAAATTGTCAACACCCAGTGCTCATTAATTAGCCTCACCCAGGGGAGTCCAGCCCCCTCATGGGGCCCTCCCCGCCGCATAATTAAGCCTCAATGCCACTAACCTCGAGGACCCCCCTCCGCCACCAAGCACGGGGTTAAACCCTTGACCCCGAGCGACCCCCCCACATCCGGAACGCTGTTTCTATTCCTTCCTGTAGTCCCAAGGACCAAACATCGATCCCTACAGCGTTCAAATGCACACCGTCTCCTCTCCAAAAAGCACCGGCACCAGACTCAAGTTCCTTGTGCCTCACCACCACCGCGCCGTTTCTAGCCATAAAACGCCCAATTGCCCTGTTGACTTTTATCCGTGCCTTATTGATCTTGTCAGCCGACCTTGCATCCCTCCAATAACGGCGCGGCACAATATCCGACCAAACTGTGATCACCTCTGGAAACATTGCCCATAACCGTAAGAGATCAAACTTGATATCCCGTATCAACTCCCTAAATGGTCTGCTCCCAAGGTCATTCCCTCCCACGTGCAAAACTAATATGTCGGGAGCCCTATCCAGCCGCACAAAACGGTGAAATTCCTGTAACACTCCACTCCATACCATACCGCGCTTCCCCAGCCAGCGAACCACTGCCTCCTCTCTATCCAAACCCAGCTGGCGGCCGTTCGGTCTGACATCAGCCCGCAACGCTCCCCAAAAGACATATGAATGTCCTAAAATCCAAATCAGGCACGGGGAATGCCCTAAAATTAGAAAGCACACCATCAGTCTCAACAATCCCCTAAACGAACATATGAACGAAAACGAGACGATTCCCATCGCCCAATGCGCTTAATCAGCTCATCTCCCAAACCCAACCTAGCAGCCTCAGTTGCGGCCCCGATGCGGAAAGAGTGACCCGCGTATTCCTCCCCCTTTAGGCCCAACGTCCGCAGGACTGCTCTAAACACGCTAGTGAACTGGAACCGTGATAAAAAGGACCCATTCGCATGCATCAGCAAAGGATCACTTTCTCTGCCCACTCTGACTTCCTTAAATAACCTTAGCCGTGCCACCGGGCACATATCCGAGCCTAGTACAGAGAAAAGAACCACCTTCTTCCCCCTCCCTAATTGATCCGTCTTAGACCTCCTCACCACTAGCTCCACCCTATCCGAGTATAAATCCACATCCTCCCCTAACAAACCTCCCGGCCTGGAGACGCTTGGACTCACGAGTTCACCAATCCGCAGTGCCCCGAAGAAGGCAAGCGAAAAGGCTACCCCGAACAACCTTTCCTCGAAATTGGAACTACAGACCTCACCCAACTTCCTGCCCATATTCTGCAACAACTGGAAGGACACCGGCCTTCTCTGATCCTGTACTACATGGCCTTTTCTCCAGCCTTTTAAAGCCTGCGCAATCAGGAAATTCTTTGTGACATCAGGCCTCCCACCTGCACGAAACCCAAAAGCTAAGCCCGCCATACAGCGCGTGATCTTTGCCACTGACCAACCAATCTCCTTACAATGGCCTATGTATAGCAAGACAGCCAACTCGTCATCATCCTCCTTCAAACCTACTACCTCACGCCATTCTAACCAGCTCCGCCATTCCTGATTGTATGCCGACCATGTATTTGGGGCCAAGGATTCCCTGATGAGCTGATCGACTACCCGTCCAGCAGAGCCCAGAGCCGACTCGGGAACCCGGTCCCCTCCCTGTCCGCCTCTGGTGCCAACTCCCGGAATCGTTCCCACTGTGAACGAGATAAAGAATCCGCAATGCCGTTAGAGACACCGGGAACGTGCCTAGCCACAACCCACAAATTCAAAGCCAGACATTCCAATACCAACTGCTGCAAAATAGTAACCACCGGCGGTGAAGATGCCGACAATTGATTAATAGCCATGACCACCCCCAAATTATCGCAGTAAAAACAAATCTTCCTATCGCGGAACAGCTCACCCCAAACAACCACAGCAATCAAAATAGGAAACAATTCCAACAATGCTAAATTTTTAACCAAGCCTCTCTGCACCCAAGACTCCGGCCACCGGCCCACACACCAATGTCCCTGGCAATAAGCCCCAAAACCGCCACTCCCAGCGGCGTCTGTAAAAAGGTCTATCTCTGTGGCCACGCAAGTGTCTGACATCCACAAAGCCCTGCCATTAAAGGTTTCCAGAAAAGATGCCCACACCCGCAAGTCCCCTTTCAACTCACTACCTAATCTGACAAAATGATGAGGAAGAACCACCCCTGCTGTCGCTGCTGCCAGCCTCCTGCTGAAAATGCGGCCCATCGGCATAATGCGACACGCAAAATTCAACTTACCCAGCAAGGACTGTAATTCCCTCAATCTGATTTTCTTCAACAGCAACGCCCTCCCTACCTCGGCCTTCAAACCCAGTAATTTTTCTTCAGGCAAGCGACACTTCATATTCACAGTATCAATGACAATACCCAAAAAACTGATCACAGTCGCAGGGCCCTCCGTCTTTCCCGGAGCAAGCGGGACCCCAAAGTCTGCCGACACCCTTTCAACAGTCCTCAACAATAAATCACACACACCGGTCCCCCCGGGACCAATACATAAGAAATCATCTAGGTAATGAATAACTGAACTGCACCCAGAGACATCCTTAACCACCCACTCCAAAAAGGAACTAAAGGCCTCAAAATAAGCACACGACAAGGAGCACCCCATCGGTAAACAACGATCAACAAAAAACTCCCCATCCCAACAACATCCCAACAACCGCAAACTGGTTGGATGAACAGGCAGCAACCGGAATGCCGATTCAATATCAGTCTTTGCCAACATGGCCCCTTTCCCAAACCGCTTCACCCACTTAACAGCCGCATCAAAGGATGTATAAACCACCGAGCAGATGTCGGGGTCAATGCCATCATTGACCGACGCCCCTTTTGGGAAGGATAAATGGTGTATCAGACGAAACTTGTTCGCCTCCTTTTTTGGCACCACCCCCAACGGAGAGACTATCAAATCTGGCCACGGTGCCGCCCTAAACGGTCCAGCCATACGACCCAGCTGCACCTCCTTAAACAGTTTTTCCTGCACCACTTCAGGATGCTCCCTAGCAGACTTCAAATTCCTCCTAAAACTTCCTGACACCTGCACGTCAGAAGGTATCTTAAAACCTTCCCTAAACCCCTCCTCCAACAAGGCGGCTGTCTGCTGGTCAGGATACCTACGCAGATAACCCAGCATCCTTTCCAGCCGAACTGGTGTCGCCCCCTTTTGAACTACTGTCTCGGGACTTCCCTCTGAAGCATTTATTTGCCCCATGGTTCCCTCCACATGATGAACATTCATGCTTGAATTTGCATTTTGCTCCAAACCGGCATGACCCGTCGTTGAAGGCAAAGCAGAGTCCCTTCTGCATGGCCGTCCCGCTTGTGGCCTCTCTCGGCCCCCCCCCCATCCCCACGAAAGGGCTGCCCACTTTTTATGGGGGCCGTTACCTTTAACCATAAAGCAATATCCTTATGATCCCAACGAATGTTGGGGCGAACCGCCTTCCTCTGCCTAAACTGCTCATCATACCTGAGCCAAGCCATGCCCCCGTACACACGGTATGCCTCTCCTATCGCATCCATGTAACAGAATAAGCCTGAACAATTGTCAGGTGCCTTCTCCCCAATCACACTAGCTAAAATAGCAAAAGCTTGTAACCAATTTGTGAATGACCGCGGTATCAGCCGATACCGCCGCCGTTCCTCCTCCTCCTTTTTCTCCTCCTTGCGGGGCCTATCCAGGTTAAAACGCTCTAAGGGTAGTAATGAAAATATATCCACATATTCCCCTTTCCAAATCTTCTCCCTCACCTCCTGCTTCAGGTGGGCCCCCAATGGCCCCTCAAAACATACATACACCTCCCCTTTCGCAGTGTCACTAAGCCTCCCACTCTCATCCTGCGTCACCACACTGCCCCCTTCAGCCCCTGCCCTGCTGCTGCTTTGCTCCCCGCCGGATACCAGCACCACGCTGCTCCCCGGCACCCCACTGCTAACCGGCACCCCACTGCTAACCGTCACCCCACTGCTAACCGGCACCCCACTGCTAACAGGCACACTATTACTGACCGGCACACTAATGCTAGCTGGTGTGCCCGAATTCTGCGGTGCCCATGCTGCCGCCGGGGACGGCCCCGCCCCCTGCCGCAAACCCACCAGCCAATCTGCAAAACCACTCAATAATTCGGTAAAGCCCCTACTCATTTTCCCCTGGGGGGCTAACCCTCCCCCCCCCTGACTTTGTGCTAAAGCATTAATAGACATAGAGACAGACTCACCAGGCTGCCTGGGGGCTGTGAACCCAGCAGCCGCAGGTCCAGTGTCCTGACGGGTCCCAGATGAAGAAGGACCAGGTATCTCTCCATCGTCTGCTGACGCTGCCATCTCTCTTCTCCTGTCATCCCCACCTTCAGGTATAGCACCAGCCGGCGTGACCTCATTGGAGGCGGAGCCAGCTGTGCGTCTCTCGCTCCGTGTACCAGGCCTGCGGTCCGCAGCCTGTACTTCTGCCCCCCTGGCACGACTCACCCCGCGCTGGGCAGCAGCATGCCCCGCCGCTCCAGGTCCAGACCCACGCAACGCCGGATCTTCTTGCACGTGGGGGGGGTTCCCCCGCGCGGAGGGTTCCGCCTGCATGTTGGATTCCTCCCAGACCTGGTCCTGCGGGCGGAAGGTGCCCGGCCCGCAGCCTGGCCTGGAGGGTCCCTGACGGGGCTCCTAGAACGGCGCTGAACCCTGGGGGACACAGATGGGCTGAAGCGCTCCGGAGGCCTGGACCTCCGAGGCCGTGCGCCCGCTGGAGCAGCCTCCTGCGTTGCTGCTCCCAGTCCCCCCAGCAGACCTGACATCTGCTGCTGCAGCCACTCTGTCCCTCTGGTGCCTGCTGCCTCCCTGAGGGCAGCCAGCGCTGCAGATACCTCAGCATCAGCGTTTGGGGAAGCCATGGGAGATGCAGTGCTGCTTAGCTGTTCAGAAAAATCTCCCAGTGACCCCTATTTCCTGCCTGCATCCTGCTTATATACCCTTACTACACCCCGTTAAGCCCCTCCCCCTATGACCCTCTCCTTAGACACCCCTTCTATGACTGTCCAGCTAGTCAGCTCCCTACAAACCCTGTCAGGGGAGCCTACCCCCAGGCTTTGCCTCCAGTCCGGCTCCTACATAACTGGAAGCCACAAGCACTGATTTTGCCTATTTCATTGACCATAAATAACTTGAATTGGTTCTGGACCACCAACCTGAGGCACCCCTGCAAGTGCTCCATGGCACCCCAGGGAGCCTCGGCACACAGTTTGGGAACCACTGCAGTAAGAGGAAAGTCCAGGAGCAGTGCATTGTGTCCCTCCTGGAGAGTAGATAGATAGATAGATAGATAGATAGATAGATAGATAGATAGATAGATAGATATTGGGTTGCATAGATAGATAGCATATTTGGCAGGGCAGCTCAAATGGAGGGAGCGCCGGTCATTTAAAAATGGGGTGTGGCCTTGAGGGGGATAGGCCACCCCCATATTTGCATAGTATCGTCTCTATATCTTACCATAAAAAATTTTGACTGATTGCCTCTGATTGGTTGGCCACCCCTGATATAGATGGATAGATAAAAAAAACTGCACACCAGGGGCATAACTAATTACTTGTATGCCCCATAGCAAAAGTTTGAAAAGGGCCCCTATTTAGCAACTGATGGTGATAAATGTATGTAAAACATATTACTTTAATAGACAGTAAAGTAGTTACCCTTCAGCTCTGGGCTCCATAGCAGCTGCACCCCATGCACCTATGATAGTTACGCCCTTGCCGCACACCACTTCAATGATTGCTGGTGGGTGCTGAATCACGTAATCCAGATTATATGTAACTTTTCCAACAAAGGCAAAAAGATTTGCACACCAAGATAGTACTTGTATCAAAAATGATATTGCATGCTTCCAAGCAACAAAGGTAATAACACATGGCAACATATTGGGGGAAAAAGCTACCTGTTACTTATCAGGTGATAATGTTGATTTGGGCACTGGAAGTCTGTATGCCCACTGAATTTCTTCTTGGTAAGTGCTCATAGAGGAGAAAAAAGACAAAGAAAAGGGAAAGATCACTATGGATTCAGGAGAGTGATTTTCAGGGATGATAAAAGAGGGGATACCAGCAGCAGAGTATCCTCACTTACACTATCCTCACCACTGGTACATGACCGGGAATCTCCCTGTACTCCTATAGGATTACCACTTGTCGTGAAACAGGGAGGGGTATCCTTTCCTCCATCAAATAAATATGATATTGTACCATACTCACAGTATTGAGAGATGGTAATTTCTTCTTTACATGAAAGTCCCGTCTTTCAATACTGTGAGTACGGTACGATGGGCTCAAATATAAGTCAGTCTCCACTGTTTTGTATTTGAGTGGCCTGAAGAAATCATTCGATAGTTGGCGACCAACAAATGATGTCCAGTAGGACATGCAAGGTGATGTGTCTTTGTGACACATCCCCTTGCATGGTTGCGGGGGGATAAGACAGCTGGGGGGGTGATTCGGCCGGGTGTGCCTTGTGGGAAGCTCACAGTTTACCGAGTCAACCAGAATCAGGGCCTATGGGGGGCATGAATCCCGGGTCACGACTATCGATCCGTCCCGACAGCCATGACCCTGGCCCATTTTTGTTTTGCTCTACAGCATATCGCCAGGTGGGATTCAATGTCCTGCTTGCGATCGTAGAAAAGTGCCATGGATTGTTGAGATTCGTCTGTGATCACGACAATTCACGGTCGTTATCAGCAAAATGGGCCTGACAGTTTTTAAAGTCGGGCCCGTTCAGTCTATCTACCTCTTCAATGCTGTTGGGAAAGACAGCATTGAATAGGGGCCCGCCTCTATTTCCCCCGTTGAAAATAGCGGCGGGGATTGAATACCCCCTATATGTGATACAAAACTCAAGGAAATTATTTTTAAAATTATTTATAAATAAAGTACAAAAAAGTTTAATAATTTATTCTGTGGAGGGAAGAGTGCGTCCCCTTTGAGTTGGTTTCCCTTGCTTTCTGTTTATTAATTTTGTACATTTGAAACCATTGTACTGCACCAATTGCAACTTGTTTCGTTATTAAAATGCATCTATAAAATATTTATCTCTCCTTACTACTATAACTTGGAAACATGACCCTGGTTCGATAATCCTTTATCTCATAACTCTTGTAGACTACCCAGATCAGCCTATTTAGGGGATATTCATTTAGACATGTAAGGGAAGCAACATTTTGTTGCATCGACAAAATGGGTCATATACTGGGTAATTCTAGTTCACTCTTTCTGACAAAATCCTTCTTAGATGGACAAAACCATGTGCACTGCAGGGGGGCAGATGTAACATGTGCAGAGAGAATTAGATTTGGGTGAGTTATTTTGTTTCTGTGCAGGGTAATACTGGCTGCTTTATTTTTACAATGCAATATAGATCTCACTTTGAAATAAAACCCCACCCAAATCTAATTCTCTCTGCACAAGTTGCATCTGCCCCACCTGCAGTGCACATGGTTTTGTCCATCTAAGAAGGATTTTGTCAGAAAGAGTGAACCAGAATAAGGCCCATAGTACCTTACAAAATCATTGTAGACTTAAGATGCCCATACACGGTGCGATTGCACCGTGCGATGCGATGCGCGCTCCCGTGGGCATCTCATCGCACAGTACAAAAAGTATGTGCTGCACATAGTTTTAGTACTGCCTATGGATCACATAGCACGCAAATCACATGTGATTTGATCGCGTGCAATTCGATGCCATTTAGTACAAAACGCACGGGAAAAATCTCACCATGTATGGGCACCTTTATAGAATATATTGTATAAACCTTTTTTAACAACAATTTTGTAGCACAAAATAAAGTTTATTTTCAAAGCTTTAACTGACATTTTTGCATGTATATAATATTGCAGATGTCAATGTAATGACCTATAATGGCATATAGTGAGTAAATTGGTTTTATTTGATAGTTTTCCCAAATGCTCATTTATCACTTTCTTGGTAACGCTCTAGAACTGAGCAGATTTTAGTAGTGGTAGGGTACATCGCATGTGTATTACCGTCTCTGGCACCCTTAATAGAACAGATGGAGCCTTAAAGGGAAATTATCAAGAAATATCTTTTTGTATGGCAGTATCATGGGATACATTGTGATGACCAGTGGTGGGGAGGCCAGTGCTCAGTATACCGAAGCTGGCATCCCAAGGGAGGGAATCCTGGCAGGTGTTAGGTAAGTATACTCACCTTCTCTCTACACCCCCCCCCCCCCCTTACCCTAATCATACCTCCCCCAACCCTACCCTAACACCATACACTTAATGTTATCAACTCGGGGATTGCCCCAACTTCAACCCTTGCCTTGGATGCCGAGGAGGGGCCCTTTATTGGGTCCCATTGTCCACCCCCTCTAACCCCGCCCCCCAAAGCTGGTATATTGTTTTGTTTTTTGTTTTTACTTTTGTTAAGGTTTTAGGTGGTATGTGTGTAATCAGGAGTGTAAATAGATATTCGTGGGCCCCATAGCAAAAGTTTGTAAAGGTTCACCATTTAGCAACTGATGGTGATAAATGTTTGTAAAATATATTACTTCTTAGACAGTAAAGATGGGCCTCCTTCAGCTCTGGGCCCCATAACAGCTGCACCCCTTGCACCTATGGTAGTTACGCCCTTGTGTGTAATGTCAAATTAGCTGGATGCGAATTTTGCCAGTGTAAGTTTTGGGATTGCAGGAAACATGCGAGTTTGCATGTTTCCACACCCTCTTACAATTGCGATTTTGCCAAAACATGCAAATTTACAGCTAAACTCGCATTTTTGTCTGATATCCCACTCCATTACATGTGGCCCGTGGTGTTATTTATTTTAGTTGCGATACTGAGGATACTGAGTAAGCTGGGTACACACTATAAGATTTTCTTAACCGCCGATATTGTTAGCTCTTGGGGGAACAATCTAGTGCATACACAATGAACAATATGGGTGATGATATCGTTCAGTGACGACACCCAGCCTCATGCAGTCTTTGATGATATAGTAAAAATTTGACTGCATGTTCAGAAGATGGAGCATATCGTTAATGAACCACGAGAGCGTGCATCGTTAATGATAGGGTATTATTCAGACCTGATCTCTGTTGTGTGAATTTGCAAGCCAATCGTATATCAAACGTACGGATCGTAGCGTGCATGCATGAGGCCAAACAGTGTAAAAAAAACAGTGATTACTTTTTCACAATCCCCTCTCAACCTGACTGAAAGGAAGCCGCCATTTGGGGGTGGTAACCGTCCATATTCTGAGAGTGTGAGAAAAAAATCGCAGGTCTGTCTATGTGTTTTCAGGGAGGGTGTGTGACTTCAGCTCCGGCCTCGATCAGCCTGTCTCGGTCATGAAGTTGTGGAAGGGTCAGAGTTCCGCACACTTGCATAGACTGGGAAAATCATTTGATGGCGAGTTGTGAATGGATTTGCAGATGCCTGCGATCAGCAATCTATTCGCAAGTAATTTGCAGACATGCATGCAGTATGATTTCACTCTGTCTGGGCAGCAGTTATCTGATCGCAGGGCTCTGAACATTTGCCCAGCAGCAATGAAAGTCTGATTCAGGCCCATAGTGCGTACACACTTAACAATATGCACGATATATCATTAACAATATTATCACTGTGTATATCAGTCATGATATATTATTTACTGTGTAATCAATAGCAAAATATCGGGTACTTGTGCAGTTTCATGGGTTCTACGCTCGCCACAAACTATGTAAAATAAAGTAACTTAACTCCATGCCAACATGGATAGTTCATACCCCCACTATCCATGTTGGCATGGAGTTGATTTTAGATAGCGTGGCGAGCGTAGAAAGCCACCTATCCTGCAGCGTGGGTGAGCTAAGCGAGCCCCGCTTCGCTCCGTGAATCTACACAAGTACCAAATATTGTATAGTGTGTGTGTACCTTTAGGATTACCTAAATAATGTAAGGTGTTGAGTCTAACACATTCATATCATGTAATTAAGTGGTCAGGAAAAGGTTAAATACCCGATAATAAATATGCAAACATAGTATAACCAGTAGCAGTGAAAAATTAGTTTTATAAGCACTCAAATTACTTGACAAATGCTAGTGTCAGGGCATAACCTCCACAATGGAGTGTCCTGGGTTCCAAGCCCTGAAGGGGCACCTGCATATGCAGCAGCACCTGTGTGGTTCACAGCAGGATCCAAGGATGACCACTGCCCTTCCAATGAAGCTCTGTGGCACACTTGCTGCAGAGTTAATTGTCTCTGTCCCACAATCAATGGTAACACCTGCGATAGGGGACAGGACTACTCTTACCTGGTACAGCTAAGCCTGCACTGCAGCAAGAAATGGTGCACCCATTGCTGCTGCTGGAATGTTTTATATTGCATCAATGAATGTTGATTCTGTAGACAGCTGAAAGAGCTTAAGGGGGGCAACTGGGATAAACTTATGCCCCTGGCTAGAGTTGGTCTACAGCATGTCCAAACTATGGCCCTCCAGCTGTTGTGAAACTACACATCCCAGTATGCTTTTCCAGAGTTTTTGCATCCCCTAATAGCAATACTGGCATGATGGGACTTCACAACAGCTGGAGGGCCATAGTTTGGACATGCATGGTCTACACACTACAATTATCTGGCAGGTCCACCATCAGCTGATCTGCTAGATAAGTGTAGAGAGTGTATTGATGTGACCAATCTGCGCTGATCGGTTGGCCGGCTATACTGAGATCTTCCAACATACCCAACTGATTTGATCAGCACTGGCCAGGAATTTTGAGCATTGTGCAGTGTGTGGTGTTTTTTTCTCACAGTCCAACATCTGCACAAATACACAAGTCATATTAGTAGGCCTGTGTATACAGGTGCTAGCGGGAAGTCTGGCTCTGTTGTCCTGCCCTTCTGGCCACTGCTGATGCCCGAGCACTTCAACCCCACTCACCCCACAAATGCTACCTTATCATTGCCCCATTCACTTATCAGAAAAGCCATAACCGACCACCTGTGTGCAAAGTTGGAGGCATGATGTCATAAAGGCACATTTGAGCCTAGTTATGGCTCTGGGACCATGTATCAATAATTGCATTTGCAGTGCAATGTGGGCATGATTTCAGTACCCAAAATGACATTACAATATGAGATGATACCATTAGAATGAACACACTCAGGGACTCGTGTGCATTTGCAGTCTGCGGACCATGGAAGTGCAGCAGTTTTTCTAGAGGAGGGTTCAGAGGAACCCGCTCCTGATTATTCGCAAATTGTAGCCTGTAGTACACAGTCAGTACCTTCCTTTGTTCTTATGGTGACCTGCCCATTATTTCAAAACACTTCTGACTGGAATAAAACTGCAGACATTGTAGTCTGATAATTGGTTGATGGGAAGATAAATATCTGTCAATGTATGGCCAAAATATCTTACGGTGCATACACTTGACCTAGGGGTAACGATGTGCAAGATAACAACCATTGTTAACAATATTTTTGTGCATATTGTCAAGTGTGTAACCTCTAAATTGTTAATGATGTGCCCTCCAGTGAGTTCTAAGCGATATCCTCCATTGTCTCCACATGCAATAATGCTAGCATGGAACATATCGCTACCGAGAGCCATGTAGCATGGTTCCCGCTGATCATCATCAGATTGTACCCAGGTCCCAGCATAACCATTGTTCATGTCAAAGAATTGGTTTATCAATCTGAGTGTATGCCCACCTTTACTCACAGCGGATTGGTTGCTATGGGCAACTTCTCCATGCTTTTCACTATTTAATGCATCATCCCATTGGTAAGAAAAACTGCTGTCTCTGGACATGCATAGTGGCTCCAGGGTGCCGGACGGGTTCCCGACAGTCGGGATCCCAACATTCGTTTACCCGACGTAGGGATCCCGACTGTCAAAACGCCGACAGCCGGGTGCCCGACGGCCACCCGCTATTTTCCCTCGTGGGGGTCCACGAACCCCATAGAGGGAGAATAGAATAGGTGGCTCGTGTAGCGAGCCACCGTGCCCGCAAGGGGCTTTTTGCGCTCGCCATGCTGTCTGACTCCGGGCAGTTGGGATCCCGACTGTCGGCGTCCCATACCACACCCGTGGCTCCATTCATCCCTCATACTGCATGTTTTGGCTGGCTGGTAGTATAATAATATTATATACTACAATGAGGCAATTCAGAGCAAATCGCATCCTCACTCTGCCCATTAGCGGGTGGCAGGGCCGGCGACAGGGGGGGTCTAGGGGGACAAGTGTGACGGGCCCCAGAGATCTGAAGGGCCCCATAGCTTCTATGCCCTGGCACAGCCGCCAATGTACTAGCTGGCCTGTCAGTGACCCTTAGTGACCCTCTCAGCCCTGCCATCTACTGTGCACCATCTGTGTGTGTGCGCGCGCACGGCCTGGGGCCACAGGCGCACCAGTGCCGTCTTTCCCATTGGGCACGATGGGCAGTTGCCCGGGGGCCCTAGGACCTAGGGGCCCCCGGCCCAGCCCAATGGGAAAGATGGTGGCCGGGGTCCGGGAATCCGCTCACCCTCGCTGGGGGATCCGGGCAGGGGGATCAGGGCGGTGGCGGCAGAGGCGTAGCGAGGGCGGTGCCGGTGGAGCACCAGCTCCGGGCGATGGAAGCTATCCTGGCGCCGGAGCCGTCCCAGCACCGCCAGCTCGCCCGCTCCATCTCCCCCGCTAGCTCCCACCGCGGCTCGCTGTGTGCGGGAGATGTGATGCTATTTAAAATTCACGTCTCCCTCTGGACCGCCAGCCAATAGGCGTTTGCGGTCCAGCAGTCAATCAACTGGTGGCTGCTGGACCGCGAGCGCCTATTGGCTAGCGCGGTCCAGCGGGATATGTGAATCTTAAATAGCAGGCGCAGCAGCACACACTAGTGCACTGTTACAGCGGGGACTGGGAGCGCCTGGGCAGCGGACAGCTGGGGGGTACCCACTGTCAGATGTCGCGCGCAGGGGCGATCCGCGGCACTGCTCCCCTCTCGTGACAGCCATCACAGCCGCCGCAGCTAACATCATCATCCCGCCCACCCGGCTCCCAATGTGCTGGTAAGTTGTGGCCATCAGAAGGGGGACCATGCTCGAGCTCCAGTATAACAAACCTAAAAGAGGTCCAGACTCACCACCCTGGTGTTGGATGGTATGGGTATGTTGGGGACAGTGAAAGAGTAGGGTGTGTAATTGGGAGTGGTGTAGAGGAATAGGGAGTGAATGTGGCACAAACAGGGGGACTAGGGTGTATATGTGAGTAAAGCTTTATAGGGGGTCTCTGGGTGGAACAGGGTGTTTGTGGTGGGGATAGAGGGTTATGGGGTGTATGTTGGGGGACAGGGTGTTTGTGGTGGGGATAGAGGGACGTGGCAATAAGTTCTCTCCTCTTATATGGAATCAGTATGGGAATTCTGTAAGGGGCAGTAATATGGGCAATGTTTAAGGGGCACTACAAGGGGAATTATGTGTAAGGGACATTACGCCGGAAGCTGACTGGCTGCCGCACGGAGCCAGAGAGGTGAGGGTTGGGGAGGTGACTGTGGGCTCCTGGGCAAACTAATTTGGGGGGGGGTCCAGTGAACTAGGTTGCCCAGGGGCCCTTCCTAATGTTAAGACGGCCCTGAGGCGCACAGCCGTACTTGTCGCTGCTGCTGTGGGCTCCGGCTCCTGTACTTTTACTGCGCATGCGCGGGTCATCTGTTCTGCACTCTGCGAACAACCTGCCATGCCTGCTCTTAGTGCTTGGCATTCTTTTGTAACAGGCCAGCAGGATGCAGCAGCTAGGAGCGAAGTCCGCACCTGAAAGCAGCGAAAGTTTAAATGAGGCTCAAGCAGAAGAGGGTTGTGTGGATTTGGAATTAGGTGGGGGGCCCCATAAATACAGTATCATTGTACAGGGTCCCAAGAATTCTGTTGCCGACCCTGGCGGGTGGCTGCATATATACACACACCAACCAGTCCGATCTAACTGCTGTCTCGTGCTGGAGCGTCACAGGGTGCCTACAACCACTACCCTAAACCAAACTTGTATGTGGGGTCCAAAGGAAATGGTGGCAACTGTGGTGTTCCTGTATTTTGGATGATGGTGTTTATGCAGTGGCCACAGGTATTTGAATTAGATATAAGTAATCAATATATGGAGTGTTAACCTGTTCTGTGCACATTTTGTATTTTGTTTGCATTTTGAAAAAGATTGGTAATAAATATCCCCCCCCCCCCCCATTTAGCAGTACCCTGGTTACCTCAATTATTTTAGTATAGAATAATCTTGTAATGCACACACTATTATATTTTCATTATTTGTATTATATAGATTATACTATACTATATTCCCATTCCCTGTTATTTTATCCCACTCCTATAATGCTTAATGCTTTCCTCTTTTTTTTTTCTATCACCCACACACTTTGTTCCTCCCCTCCTCTGAGACAGACTCTCTCTGTAACACCCCCTCCCACGTAAGCAGCCCTTGCTCTCCCTCCTTCACACATCTCTGTATTATTTCTTTTCCAGCTTCAGAAAGTCGCAGACCCTTCTGGTGACACAAGTGGAGAGCAATACGAAGATCATCTTTGGAAAAGGTATTTGTTGAACACTATTTAATACAAGATGTATTGTTATAGACAAACACAGACCTCTCTTCCAAATTTGAAACTGGCATCCATGTGCATACCTGTGACATTATCATACATAGGCTTTAGGGCATGTACTTTGTGTTACTATCATCCTTCTAATTCACAGAAGTCAGGACATGTAGCTCTGTAGTTGCCCAACACACAGCTATTATTTCCTTCCACAAGGGAAAGGACAGAACAGAACTCTTATCTCTGCTCCATACATCACACCTCTGACTATGACCTTTTCCTAATACACTGACATGGGAACACGTAGCTCTCACCTCCTCCTAATACTTACACATTAGAACATATACTGTAGTGCACAAACAAACAAACAAAAGCACATACAAACATAAAATCACAAAATATATTTATATATTCATGGTTGCCTACCTGACCCTCTCCTTCAGGGAGAAAATGCTCTGTTCCTGGACTTCTCTGGTAATGTATGATTGAAATCACCTGTGGTGAAACTCCTTTCTTATCAATTACCTAGTTCACCAGAGGTGATAGCAATTATACATTACCAGGGAAGACCAGGAACAGAGCATTTTTTCCCTGAAGGAGAGGGTCAGGTGGGCAACCATGATAAATATCTCACCTCTGCATGTGCCACTCACCTCACACATGGATCTCAAAACAATCCTCTTGCCTTCCTATTAATATACACATTGCAAGAACTCCGTACACCATCCTATAACCTTCTCCTAATACGCAAACCTCAATCAGGATGTACCTATAGGCTATATTATGTTACAGTGTGTATGTATGTATGTGTATATATATATATATATATATATATATATAATTATATAGGCCTTAGAGGTACTCTCTGAAGACTAGCATTAATACTGCTATATACATTCTCTTCATTTCTTTGCCAGTTGATCCATGTCAGCTGTCCAGTCACTACTGGACACTGCACAACTACTAGCAGTAGCTAACTACTGAGCAGTGCTAGGATTGCGTGCAGGCCAGAAAGACTAGTCCAGGGTGTTTTTATATCCGGTATCCTAACATAACACTGCCTACAGGAGCTGTAGTGTAAGCAGTATATTGGGACACCTGACTGCAGGACACTAAGCAATCTTTTAAGAGTGTGTTTTATTTAACAGGAGATTCGACCTAAAACTGAATTTCCAAACTGAATTTTATATGGGACCATCATTTGAAATTTCCAAGTATACCAAGAAAGTGAACGAAAATCAAAAAGTTATTTTTATATATTCCTAGTACACATACAAGATCTATACAAGCCCTCTTGTCTTTAAACTTGTTAATTAGATTCAAATATATTGCTGTTTTATTTTACCTATTGAATAAATCTTTAGTGACTAATTTTGGCAATTAAGAAGCTAATACTGCTTAATTAGGTCTTGTGACAAATGCCTAATACATGTATTCTGCTGAGAGAACCAAATACCATTCTAAGAACAATACAAGTGTGTGTGTGTGTCAATTTAACTCTTGTGTTTTTATGAGATTATCCAGACTTGCCTACCTAACCCTCTCCATGAGGGAGAAAATGCTCTGTTCCTGGACTTCCCTGGTAATGTATGATTGCCGTCACCTGTGGTAAAACACCTTTCTTATCAATTACCTAGCTCACCACAGGTGATGGCAATCATACAGATGGAGCCAGCTTCATGCTTGCAGGGGCTGTCGATTCCATCGGCATCCCACGGAAGCCGTTGGAAATGGGCGCACGCACAAGGCGCCCAACTAACATATAAGTACCGAAAATGTTCTGTTCCTGGACTTCCCTGGTAATGTTTGACTGCCATCCCCTGTGGGGAGCTAGGTAATTGATAAGAAAGGTGTTTCGCCACAGGTGATGGTAATCATACATTATCAGGGAAGCCCAGGAACAGAGTATTTTGTCCCTGAAGGAGAGGGTCAGGTAGGCAACTATGTTTTTCATGGGATAACAACAAGATAAGATATATATACAGTATATATATATATATATATTTTTTTTTTTCTTCAGATCACTGATTAGTGGAGATTGGGAGCATATCTAGTGCTGTCTGCCTGCACATGGTGTTATTCAGTCTCCTGTGACACCTGATTCTCACTTGGTTGTATAATGCCCCTTTCAGACCGCACTAAAAAAATGGTATTTTGCCGATTTTTAACCGTTTTAAAACGGTAATACTGTATGTGCGGTCTGAAAGGGACAGAGTGATTTTACCGTTTCCAAAAAAACGCAGGGTTCTACCCCTTTTCAGACACTTTTTTTTGGTCTGAAACTGTATTTTGGACCCCACACAGGTCCCCCCCTCCCCTGGTACCTGGGCAGCTTGGTCCAGCATGCCTCGCTGTGGACAGGGGAGCCGGGATCAGATGCTGTAGCAGGGCTGCAGGGGCAGACACTCCTCCAGTCCCCAGTGCCACATAGTGTATGGTCCCTTCGGGGAATGGGAAATGAGCGGCGGGGTCCCTGGGGCGGATGGGAACTAGCGCCGCAGGGACCCCGCCGCTCATTTCACATTCCCTGAAGGGACCCTGCACTGTGTGTTGCCCGAATTTTCATACAGCGCAGCCCGTACCCCCGGCCCGTCCCTGGGCGGTGGAGGCTGCTGCGGGTCGTGGCCGCCGCCACCGGGTCTGTGCGGCCGGAAGATGGGGGGCAGGATGCTGGATCCCCGGGTCGCCTCGTCGGAGCTGAGCTTTGCGCAGTCCAGCAGCAGCATCCCCAGCACCGGCAGCGGGGAGAGGGGGAGCGGGGCTGCGGTGGTTATGCCGGGAGCTGCCAGCGGGGACACCGCACTCCGCAATGGTCTCTGCCCTCTGCAAGTGTCTGTGTACAGGGCACCGGGGCATATGTATTACCAGGGGGGAACGCACTGGCAAGACCCTGTATTTGAATAGTGTACAAAAACGGGTCTGCCAGGTAAAAAAACGGCACTTAAACGGTAATATACTGTTTAAGAGATGCAGTGTGAAAGGGGTTTTACCTGGCAGACCCGTTTTTGGAAACGTTTTCAAATACAGGGTCAAAGCCAGTTATGCGGTCTGAAAGCAGCATAAGTGATGTGAAGTGGTCCCAGCTGTATAAGTACATCCTATCTGGGTTATCAAAGACAGAGCTATAGGTGAGTGACAGTCAGCTGTAAATATTGAGGACAGAGTGAAATCAACTTGATGATATAATATGATTTGGTACTTCTGTAGTTTCACGGCGCCGCCGCGCGCACACTCTGGCTCAGAAACTTGGCAGACTGCCAGAGGCTCTGAGGCTCTGATTAACCGTGCGCGTGCCGCTCTAGCAGCTCAGACAGAGTGTGCTCGCGCCGCTCTAGCTGTACTGACAGCTACGTAAACAGCGTGGCGGCCGGGCAGCAGCAGCAGCGCGCTGCCCAGGCGCTGGCAGGTCACTGTGGTACTTGTAGTTCCACAGTGAAATAGGTAGCGCCTGGGCAGCGCTGACAACAGCGGGGGCAAGTGGACACACCCCGGGCACAACGCTGACGTGCCGGGGCTTGTAAAGTACTCACCCCGGCACAGCGCAGTATCCCCCATGTACACGCTAAATCCAATGGCTTGCAGCCTAGATCTAGGCGCTAATGCCCCTGGATTCACACTCCCTGCAAGCCGCTAAGAAGGAGGGGGGCGCCTGGATTTAGGCGCAAAAGCCAGGCTCCCTGGGAGCCGCAAAGGTGGTTTAGCATCTAAATTTAGACGCTAAAGCGCCTGGATTTAGTTGGGTGGAGGGGTACATCTAAATTTAGACGCAAAAGCATCTAAATTTAGCTGGGTTTAGGGGTACACTATTAAAGCCCGTCCACAGTGGCAGTAGTCGACGCAACAGCTGTCGACTGTGTAAATCCCACTATCCACGCCCACCCGAAGCGTGGCGAGCGCAGCGGTACGCGTCCTACGACCTTTTCATACCCCCACTATCCACGTCGGCGTGGAGTTGAGAATAGAATAGTGTGGCGAGCGGACGCGGATACCTTCACAGGTAAACGCGTCCCCTCGCGGGCTTCACAGGTGTCCGCGTCGCTGCGGACACCTGTGAAGCCCGCGAGGGGACGCGTTTACCTGTGAAGGTATCCGCGTCCCCTCGCGGGGCTCGCTGCGCTCGCCACGCTTCGGGCTCGGTGGCTCGCTGCGCTCGCCACACTATTCTATTCTCAACTCCACGCCGACGTGGATAGTGGGGGTATGAAAAGGTCGTAGGACGCGTACCGCCGCCCCTCGCGGGGCTCGCTGCGCTCGCCACGCTTCGGGTGGGCGTGGATAGTGGGATTTACACAGTCGACAGCTGTTGCGTCGACTACTGCCACTGTGGACGGGCTTTAATAGTGTACCCCTAAACCCAGCTAAATTTAGATGCTTTTGCGTCTAAATTTAGATGTACCCCTCCACCCAACTAAATCCAGGCGCTTTAGCGTCTAAATTTAGATGCTAAACCACCTTTGCGGCTCCCAGGGAGCCTGGCTTTTGCGCCTAAATCCAGGCGCCCCCCTCCTTCGGCTTTTGCGCCTAAATCCAGGCGCCCCCCTCCTTCTTAGCGGCTCGCAAGGCGCCTGGATTCAGAGGGTTTTGCGCCTAAATCCAGGCGCCCCCCTCCTTCTTAGCGGCTTGCAGGGAGTGTGAATCCAGGGGCATTAGCGCCTAGATCTAGGCTGCAAGCCATTGGATTTAGCGTGTACATGGGGGATACTGCGCTGTGCCGGGGTGAGTACTTTACAAGCCCCGGCACGTCAGCGTTGTGCCCGGGGTGTGTCCACTTGCCCCCGCTGTTGTCAGCGCTGCCCAGGCGCTGCCTATTTCACTGTGGAACTACAAGTACCACAGTGACCTGCCAGCGCCTGGGCAGCGCGCTGCTGCTGCTGCCCGGCCGCCACGCTGTTTACGTAGCTGTCAGTACAGCTAGAGCGGCGCGAGCACACTCTGTCTGAGCTGCTAGAGCGGCACGCGCACGGTTAATCAGAGCCTCTGGCAGTCTGCCAAGTTTCTGAGCCAGAGTGTGCGCGCGGCGGCGCCGTGAAACTACAGAAGTACCTATGATTTTTACCTGCAGCAAAACCACAATGCATTCTGCAAGTGACACAATGATGCCTATTTTGCAAATACACATAGTACATAATATTAGATGGTTAAGTAAGGAAAGTACATTCCGTAATAGAGACATGGGGCGAAATGTAATAGGGTGAGATTTTTAGACATGTGCGATTTTTGGGCAAAAACGGCCAAAATCGTACATTTTCCGAAAATCGCACATTTAATAGGTTGAAAATCGCTGTAAAAATCGCACTTTTTACCGCGAAATCGCACTTTTGAAAGTGGCGATTTTTAGTCACATTTCAAATCGCATCCAGATGTTTTCCCATTATAAAGTATACAACTCGCAAATGTAATAGGGTGCGATTTTTGGTAAATGTTACCAAAAATCGCAAAAAAAATAGACCAGGTTCTGACAAGCGAATTTGACAGAACCATGCACAGATCATTGAGATCTGTGCATGGTCCTGTTTATAAAAATGTGTAAAAGTGTTTTTATAAAAAAAAAACGGCGTGGGGTCCCCCCTCCTAAGCATAACCAGCCCCGGGCTCATTGAGCCGGACCTGGTTCCAAAAATACGGGGGACCCCCAAATTTTTTGTCCCCCGTATTTTTGGAACCAGGACCGGTCCAAGAGCTCGGGGCTGGTTTCAGAATTACGGGGGACCCCTATGCTTTTTGTCCCCCCGTATTTTTGGAACCAGGTCCGGCTCAATGAGCCCGGGGCTGGTTATGCTTAGGAGGGGGGACCCCACGCCGTTTTTTTAAAAACTTTTTTTTTTAGCACAAAATCACATTTATGAAAATGCACACATTTTCATGACTGAAAATCGCCCGAAATCGCGGCAAATTGCATTTTTGCCGCAAATTCGCATCTCATTACATATGCGAATTCGCGGCAAAAAATGCGATTTTTAAAGGTGCGATTTGGTGCGACTTTTTTTTTTGTCTAAAAAATCGCACCCTATTACATTTCACCCATGGTCTATATAGGAATATATGGTGATGAAAAAACATTTCCTGTCGATGCTTTTCTTGCAACAGTAGAAAGTGTTTTGTTACAGCAATATCTGAATAAAAGTTTGCTAGAACAGTTTACCATCACCCAACGATACTGACTGGCAAAGATCAGCAGACTCCTATTACTATGCCAGACAGTCCTGGGGCCTTCTGCCGGTGTGGATTATTAGATAGACCATGTCTAGATACACAGTTAATAGGTCTACCCCAAATGGTCCTCATGGTCAAAAGAGTGACATAGACAAAATGTCAAAATGAAAAATGTAGACAAGTGAACAAGGTAGACTGTCAACATGGACTCCCAGTTAGTATTATGCATACCCTTGTATGGGTTGCTGCACTCGCCATGTATCAGGATCTGTCGACTTATTGAATCAACCTTTTGGGGTTTGTCTATCTAGACCAGGCATGCCCAAACTATGGCCCTCCAGTGGTTGTGAGACTACACATCCCAGCATGCCTTGCCATAGTTTTAGCATTCCCTTATAGCAAAACTGTGGCAAGGCATGATGGTACTTGTAGTTTCACAACCGCTGGAGGGCCATAGTTTGGACATGCCTGATCTAGCCACTGTCGATCTATCAACCAGAACCACTTTGGCACAGCATATTAGTCGGATGTCAATTTGCCCATGTGCAGTGCAACTGTTAGTATACCTTCCAACATGACTGTTTCCAGGAGAGACAAAATGCTCTGTTCTTAGACTTCCCACTTACTATGTGATTGGCATCAGCTGTGTAGAACTATTTCATTGATAACAAAGGTGGTTCACCACAGGTGATGGCAATCATACATTAAGAGAGAAGTCCAGAAACAGAGCATTGTGTCCCTCATGTTGGGAGGAATGGCGTGAGGTAGCTATTGCTGGCTGGGTTCTTTATAAATAGGGAAAATCCTTCTCTCCTAAAAACGTGTTCGGACATCATTTTGGGCTTTTTTTTATCATAAATGTGTTCACAGAGAAAAGCAGATGAAACAAACTGTAAGGCAGTGGTAGCCAACCCTAGCCTACGAGAGCTACCAACAGTTCACATTTTCCAGACAACCTAGCTGCTGCACAGCTGCACTCATTAATCACTGACACATTTTAAAAGATACACAGATGGAGCTAATTAGCTCACTTGTGATTCTGTGAGGAGACCTGTTGGTAGCTCTCGAGGACTAGTGTTGGCTACCCCAGCTGTAAGGGGATCATCAAAAAAAACCTCTTATTTCTTGACTGAAAATTTAGCAGTGGCACAGTGTGTTTTATGGAAAGTATGTTTTACATTTTCAGTGGGTTCTAAAGAAAGATTTTGCAGCAAATATATAACTTTCAAGATGCATCCACAAAAACTGTATAGAAGCAATAAAAGAGGGAGGTGCACACCTGATAATATTTCTATGTATAATAAAGTGTGACAAATTATACAAAAACTGGCAAGATTGTGGGTGGCATGCAGAAAAGCAAAAATGTGGTGAAAACCCTGTTTTTGCGGTTTTTACCACATTTTTGAATACTATTGTACTAAAGTCCGCATGCTGGGGCTTCGCTGCGGAGGGAATCTTCAGGAACAGCTGTCGATACCATACACTAGCCCATGGGCTTCTTTCTGCAGCACTATTTGAGGGATCTGTCATCGTCACAGCATGCCCCACAGCGGTACTCCCGGGGCTCAGACCTGGACGTCCGCACCGGAGCTACTTCGCAAGGGACAGCTCTTATTGGAAGAGCTGTCCTTTGCATTAATAATCACATATGTCAGTGTATATGCAATTGTTAACAATGCGGTAGCCGTCGATGTGGGGCGGCAAATGTTGTGGTATAAGCAGGGCCGGTGTAAGCTGTACCCTAAACAAAACTTTAACCTACTGTGCCCCCCCTCCCTTTCAAGCCCCACATTGCCACCAATAACCACTTCCAGTTCCTGTGCGGAGGTGGCATCTTAGAAGTTCAACAGCAGCCACCTGTATTATGTACAACAAGGATGTCTTCCTCATGGATATCCTTAAGTTTGTGATAGGCAGACTCACTGCAGCCCCTCCCAGAGCCCGGCACCCCAGGCAGTTCCATTGGCATCTTGAGTTCTGCAAATTATTGTGACCTTCTTTTTTCAGTTCTAGTGTTAAATTACTGATATTCCCCTGTCCCATTTTATTTTATGCTGTGGATAATTTGTTCTCCTGTTCTGTTTCTATTTCTACAACATCTGTACATCTCATTAGAAACTGACATAAAATAACGTTCATACAAATGCATAATATAAGAATACATGATTCATTAAAATGGTGGAAAAAGCACATCGCTCACCTCTGCTTTTGGCCTAGTTATTAATAATGTGTGAATATAATCCTTATTGCTGCATTTTGGAATGCTTTAAATTTCCTATCATCAATCCAAGTTTCCTCATGGAATAGCCCTGGTCCTAACTTAAGTGGCGTTTTCATCCTCCTCGCCAGCAGACATTGAAAAGGTCAACGAGGTTAAAAGGTTGACGTGGTCAAAATGTCAACATGAGTTTTTCTTTTTGTGTGTGTCAGTGTTGACATGGACCATCAATTAGTGTAATGCTTAACGTCGCATGGCTCGCTTCGCTCGACATGCTTCGGGTTCGGGGCCTCGCTACCGATACGCTCAGCACACTATTATATTCTCCCTCTATGTCAACATGAATGGTGAAGCATGATAAAGTGAAAAAAAAAATGTTTAAATTGAGGAAAAATCATGTCGACATTTTGAATGGGAACCTTTTGACGTTGTTGACATTTTGACCCTGTCGACCATTTGATTGTTTTTGCTTTCGACCTACTGACTGTATATATAGACCCCGTAGATCTATCAACTAGATACCACAGGGAACATGGCTTTTTTTGTTACCAAATGGAGAATGTGGCAGTTATTATAGTTTAATTATGTTCATGCCCCAGCTGGTATTATATGGAGGATATGTGCACACTTGCTTACCTGTTATTACTGTGTGGCTGAGGATATGACACATACTTTCACATCCCAGCTAGTGATACGTAGAGGATTTGGCACAAACCTAAAAATAGAATAGGCACCAAACAGGATGTTAAGTAAATAAAAATCCATGAAATAATTGTAGGAGCACAAACCATAAACTGAATAACCCCCACATATATCCCTTTATACACAGCACACACACACGGAGAACATGCACACACATGCAGTATTTAACATCTATAAAAATCATCTTTACACCTATAAAGGTACCAGCCCTCTTCATTGCTTATGTGTGCAAAATAAGTAAGCTAGGTTTGATTTATTTTACTTTAAATGCATATTAAATGTAGACGCACACAATCTGGGTTCTGTTCTCACAGTTATGTTTCACTTTTTACCACATGTTGACTAATCTCCTGTTTCTTTGTGTTTCTTGTGCCAGATTATTATTAGATATAGTTTGGGGTACTGTACAGCATAGCTGCCTACCCTCCTGCATTCTGCAGGAGACTCCCTGAAATAGCAGCAATCTCCCTCATTAGTCTAGCAATCTCCCTCATTTCACCTAACCCACATAATACTAGAGATGTGCGGCGGCCACTTTTTCGGGTTTTGGATCTCCCTTTGTGTTTTGGATCTGGATTGGTTTTGGCAAAACCACTCTTGCAGGTTTTGGATCTGGATTTTTATGAAAAAATGCTAAAAATGGCTAAAATAACAGAATTTGGGCCTGTTTTTGCCCCTAAAGTATTATTGACCTCAATAACATTAGTTTCCACTCATTTCTAGTAAATTTTGATCACTTCACAGCTCACAAAATTGTTTTCATTTACTGTAGTTGGGCCAAAAGGGTATACCGAAGTAGCTGGATGACTAAGTTAAGTGACAGCAGTAGGCATCACATACATGTGGACCTTACACTTCCAACCTGGCACATCTTGGAAGCAGAGCGGCACTGCAGGGGCAGGCAGGGTGGCAGTTTAATAAACTACCCCAAAAAAAGAGAAATGCTCCAAAGAGCAAAAAATACAAAGAGGTATCGGCCTTGTCATGACTGGTGGTAGCAGCTTCAGCACTTCTATCAGGTTGCTGATCTCCCACTATTTTCTCCTCCATCATCCTCCAAAAATGTGTTTTTATTTTATTTATTACTTTTATTTATTTTTCTTACTTTACACTGGACACAGCCTGTCACACTGGACACAGCCCCTGGACACTGGTCACTGCCCCTGGACACAGCCCCTGGACAATGGACACTGCCTCTGGACACAGCTCCTGTACACTGGACACAGCCGTCACACTGGACACTGCCCCTGGACACAGGACACAGCCCGTCACCCAGGACACAGCCTCTGGACACCGCCCCTGAACACAGCTCCTGGACAATGGACACAGCCTCTGGACACAGCTGTCACACTGGACACTGCCCCTGGACACAGGCCGTCACACTGGATACAGCCCGTCACCCTGGACACAGCCCCTGGACAAAGGACACAGCCCCTGGGCTCAGCTCCTGTACACTGGACACAGCCGTCACACTGGAAACTGCCCATGGACACTGGACACAGCCCGTCACCCTGGACACAGCCCCTGGACAATGGACACAGCCCGTCACCCTGGACACAGCCCCTGAACACCGCCCCGGGACACAGCTCCTGTACACTGGACACAGCTGCCCCTGGACACAGCCCGTCACCCTGGACACAGCCCCTGGACAATGGACACAGCCCCTGGGCACAGCTCCTGTGCACTGGACACAGCCGTCACACTGGACACCGCCCCTGGACAGAGGCCATCACACTGGACACTAGATACAGCCCCTGGACAATGGACACAGCCCCTGTACACTGGACACAGCCCCTGGACAATGGACACAGCCCCTTGTATTATGGACACTGCAGCCCCTGTACACTGAGTGTACAGTCAGCAGCACTGCATCCCCTGCGTGTGAGCACTGCTGCACCTAGTTTACAACAAAATAAAAAATCGGTCACTAAATAAATCGGAGCACGGATCCCAACCACCCTCTTCCCTCTCCTATAATGGAGTGAAGATGGCAGGGCGCGCGTGCGTCTTATATGGAATCCGACAGCGCGATGATGACGTTTTGCCTCATTTTCGGTCCGGAATTCAGGCGGGAATTCCCGAGCCGGCTCGGATCCTGACTCGGATCACCATATTCGGATCCGGACCTGCTCATCTCTACATAATACAGTTACATTTTTTGGGGAAAAAAAGGAATGAGAGATAGATACATTTACATTGAATCATCAGCACAATTTACCAGCACTTTACCAAGTATAGTAGGTCTTGCCAACTGCTTTGGGGCTCATCTACATTTGGATATAAGTCATTTTAAAAGATTCCTCTCAGATGTAGTAGTACGCACCTACAATTTATTTTCATAATCTCTCCATATATGGAACTAGACACGCCCTTCAATTGGAGCATGGCATGCCCCCTCAATGGGGAGCTGTTCAAAATTCTGCTGCCAACTATAATCTCCCTGAAACTAAGTTTCTGTACAGCCATGGTCATCCTATAAATATCTGCGCTATAGATAGAGATAGATATATATATATTCTGAATAATAATCTCTGTAGGAAGGAAGCTCTGTGACAGATTACAAAAGGATTAGTAAAGCTAGAGACCTATAAACAAAATGCAGAGAATAAGGACGAGATCATTCTTGGACTGGTAATTTTCTAACAGAATGTGGGCCATCTGTAATAGTTTGACATAAGCTATGACCTCTGTAAGGAACCAGCGCTGGAGATTATAGAAGATTAGAGGTTTGGGATTGTCCCAAATTGAATGGGTTAATTTGATATATGTTTGTAGTATATGTGTGTGTGTGTGTGTGTGTGTGTGTGTGTGTGTGTTTATATAAATAACTAGTGGGGCAGCACAGATGGTGTAATGGTTAGCATTACTGCCTCACAGCACTGAGGTCATGGGTTTGATTCCTACCATCGCACTAACTGTGTGGAGTTTGTATATTCTCCCAGTGCTTGTGTGAATTTACTCCGGTTTCCTCCCACAATCCAAAAATATAATGGCAGGTCAATTGGCTCCCAACAAATTAGCCCTAGAATGAATGTCTGTGCCTGTATATGTGGTAAGGAATATAGGGTGAAATGTAATTGGATGAGAGAATCAGAAAGTGAGACATTTGGTAAGAAATCACCAGTTTTTTTTAAAGCGGCGATCATTTACAGTTAAACATCAAGATCAAACTGGTTTTGCAGTAAATGATTGCTGCTTTAAAAAACCCCTGGAGATTTCTTACCAAATCTCTCACTTTCTGAATATCTCATCCTATTACATTTCCCCCATTGATTGTAAACTCCACTGGGGCAGTTCTGATGGATGTGAATATTCAAATATTCTCTGTAAAGTGCTGCAGGATATACAGTGTTGGTGGGATGTATTAAAATACATCGCCGCCCATCGCGGCCCCCCCGCCGCGATGCCGCCGCATATGTACTAACATATGCGGCTGGCATCGCGATGCGGTGACGGAGGCCCCCCGCGATACCTGGAATGTGGTGTGCGGGGGGTCTCCGTCACCTCTCTGCCCCCTTCTGCATCCCTCACGCCGGGGACAGCTAAGCAAGCTGTCCCCGGCGCCTCCTCCTCCCCCCTGCAGCCGGAAGGACGTCCGGCTGCGTCACTAGGGGGAGGAAGGTGTTACCTTCCGGGTCCAGGAGGACCTGAACCAGTTAAGAGAGGGAGGGGGAGAGGTTGGTCGGCGGGTTTTTCGGCGGAGGCGTCGGGCGGCGAAAAGAAGCCCATAGGCTTCTATAGGGTATTGCCACCCAAAGGTGGCGATACCCTACACTGCGGTGACGTGGCGGTCGGGTAATAGTACATAGGAAAATGCGGTAAAACGGGGGTTTTACCGCATTTTCCCTTTAGTACATCTCGCCCTATGTGTGATATATAAGAAATATACATTTTTTGTTAATAAACTAGTTAAAAGCCCATGACAATATGGATCTGCAATGTACTTTCACTTTGAGCTGTGACCTTCTTAAACTGGGTTGCAAATTCCTTGAATTAAGTCAGTGTCCTATAGATCTAGAGGCTGCTTTTACTATTTTGCTTCAGGATTGGCAAAAATAGTTGGGTACCACAGGCAGCCAGTGGTTTGGATACATTTCATAATCTATATACAGATTGAGCCATGCTCATACTGTACATTTTGCCAGCGTGCCTAGGCGAGAGTTTTGGCACACCACTTTTGTAGCGTGCTCCGACGCATTAAGGTGAGTGCAATATGCGTGCAATACACATCTCCACCACTGGGTGGATAATGCTCCACTAAACCAGCAGTGGATTGATATACTGTACAGATGAAGCCGTGACATTCGCTGAGAATGAGACACGCTTGCACGTCTCATTCTCGGACAATGGAGCTGCAGCTCCATCAGTACAGTACAATACAAGCTCTGGCAAATGGGATGTGTAATGCAGTGCCAGAATAAGCCTTCGGGGGGCCCGGGGCACTTTAGACAATCAGAGCTCAGCACACCTCTAAGCAGAGGTTTAGCTAGGGCGGAGCGGATGGAGTGTGGGCTCCGGGTGCCGACATGTCACCGGGCGCCGGAGCCGTGCACTTTGCCGCCCGCTCCCCCAGCACGCCCGCCTGCTTCCCCAGCACGCCCGCACAGTGGCGGAAGTATGCTGCCTGCAGGGACTGGGAGCACCAGAGGAAAAATCCCACAGTGCAGCCAGTGCAGGGATTCGGGACGACAAATTCTGCGGCGCCGACCACTTTAACCGCTCCCGAACTCCCATCTGCACACACAGCTACACAGGTAGAGCAACCCAGCGCCCAGTGATGTCATCAAGCGGCACACCGGCCACTGGGCAGCTGCACGCTGTTGTAGGACCCCAGCAAGCCTCTGGTAGTAGGAAGATGCTACGAGGGACCAATTCTGCAGCGTGGGACCACGCCAGGAGAACTGGTCTCCCGCAATACACACTGAGGTAATAGCAGGGGTCTGTGCACTGCAGGGAGTCGGGACACCAGCTCCTTGCACCACAGTTCCCCTAAAATGCAGCCACTTGCCACATTGACTATGGTGAATGGCATATAGTGTAAGGTGCATTATGGAGGGGGGGGTGTAAGTGGCACTTATGTGTCCAATGTGTAATGGACATTATGGTTTATTATATAGTATGTAATGGGGGGTTGGGATCATTTGGTCTATTGCATTATGGTCGAAAGTCATTAGGTCGAATCCATTAGGTCGACATGCTAAAAGGTCGACATGACTCTAGGTCGACATGGGAAAAGGTCGACATGATTCTAGGTCGAAAGGTCATTAGTTCGACAGGTCATTAGTTCGACAAGGTCATTAGTTCGACATTGTCTATGTCGACATTCACAAGGTCGACATGGGGTTTTTCACTGTTTTTTTACCTGAATGTCAACACAGTCGACATCGACACAGTTTAAAGTGCACTGCATCCCCTCGCATCGCTCGCTGCGCTCGCAATGCGTCGGGCACGGTGCCTCGCTACGCTCGGCACACTATTTTATTCTCCCACCACGCCCTAGTGGATGGTAGGGCATGAAATACCGCCTGTCGGCACATGTTGGCTCAAAAAACTGTGAAAAACTCCATGTCGACCTTGTGAATGTCGACATAGACAATGTCGAATTAATGACCTTGTCGAACTAATGACCTGTCGAACTAATGACCTTTCGAACTAGACTCATGTCGACCTTTTCCCATGTCGACCTAGAGTCATGTCAACCTTTTAGCATGTCGACCTAGTGGATTCGACCTAATGACTGTCGACCATAATGCAGTAGACCAAATGACCGCATCCCGTAATGGGCATTGGGGTGTGTTATATAGTATGTTATAGTATGTAAAGTTCATACAATATCGCATCTCATAGCATATCGGTTTTGCGATGAGATCAGATGAGATGAGATCTAGTTAAAAAAGTATGTGCTTTTTGTACTAGATCTCATCTCATCTGATCTCATCGCAAAACCGATATGCTATGAGATGCGATATTGTATACAATAATTGTAACGTGTATGGGCACCTTTAGATGGACAAAACCATGTGCACTGCAGGTGAGGCAGGTGTTACTTGTGCAGAGATAATTAGATTTTGGTGGGGTTTTACAGCTGCCTCACCTGCAGTGCACATGGTTTTGTCCATCTAAGAAACACGTGTCAGAAAGAGTGAACTAGAATAAGGGCCTCAGTTCCTGCTGGAGCCTGCTGAAAAATAGCCCTGGTTACCAGAATATGTGTTCTTCCAGGATTTCTCCTGATTGGATCCTGTCCACATCATGACTTGGTCAAGCTAACTGCTCCTGAAAAGAGAGGAGGGAGGTGGCTTTTGAAACTTTTAATGCAAGCAACGTATAAGTGAGTTTGTGTCATGGAACTTGTCGCTTTTTTCAGTAAGTGTTTTACTCCTTATTTACGTTGTCAAAGATAGATGGATTTCTGCTAAGAACTAGTATAGCAGTTGCACTCTTTTCAGTTTCCTAAATATTGATTACTTTTTGTCTTAATTTTGACCATGATTATTGTTAGAATTTTCTCCTTCATCCACTGGGGGACACTGGAGAAAGCTTGGGTATAAATGCTGGCATGTAGAGTCTGGCACCATAAATCTTTAAATGATTTAAACATGGCTCCTCCTCCTCTATACCTTGTGATGTCACGCTGGCAAATACCCCCCCCCCCCCCATCCCCCATGCCATTTCCCCTTGTGAATGGCCCAGAAGCAACATTGTAAATTTCTGAGGCCGTTCGCAGTTGGGGTATGCACATGCGCATTCCCCGACCATTGAGGCAGGGGCTCTGTGTCCAAGCTCCCTTAGTGCTGCTCCAATCTCACACTGGAGTAGAGACAGCAGCAGTGTCTTTCATCTTTTGGGCTATTGGGGGACATGACATCATTGTAAGAAAAGAATGGTGGCATGGCTAAATGTTGGCTACCCAACATTTCTGTATGTCATTTGCCGCACTTTTGTTCTTTCTATATTCATAAATGCAGCCTGCATTGTGCTGTGTCCATTTCATTATTGTGTTACATAACCTTTTACAATTCTATCTGTAAAGGGCAATGCTGCATGGTGCTCCCAAGAAAGTGTGTCACGGTCCAATAAGTTTTTTCGGTACTTTTGTATTATCACGGCGCCAGCCTACGCTACATTTTCAGCATAGGCTAAGCTACGTTGTCAGCGTAGGCCAACGGCTGCCTAGTGTAGTCAGCGTAGTGTCCCCGCGGCAGCCCTGCGTAGTCAGCATATTGTCCCCGTCAGGCAGCGTAGTCACCGTACTGTCCACGCGAGCTGCAGCTCTGTCCCCAGCATCCCTGGCAAGCCTAGTGAGCGCCTCTCACACAACACCAGCTCCCCTTCGCTGGCAGACGCCGGCAGAGAGTCGATCATGCGGGCGCCGGCAGAGAGGCACTCCATCTGCCTTAGACGCACAAGCATCTCAGATGCTTGTGCATCTCAGTAATTCATGCAGCAGGGTACGGCAACCCTGCCAGTGTCTGCTTCAGGGAGACGGGGTTAGGGGTTTGGTAGCACATGCGTCTCGTGCACAAAGGGGGGTGCGGGCTCAAGTGCGTCTCTTGCACAATAAAGGACGTGCTCCATGTTACATACTGGCAAATGCCTCCTTTTCAAAACCCCACTATCCACGCCAGCCCGAAACATGGTGAGGAGACGCGTTACACGTCCTCCCATCTTGTTCATACCCTCACTATCCACATCGGCATGGAGTTGATTTTATAAAGCGTGATGCATAAAATGAGCCCGAAGCGTGGCGAGCGCAGCGGATTAAGGGTGAGATTTACTAAAGGAAGTTTGTAAAAAATAGGTGTATTTGTATCCAGAAATACACTTATTTTTTACATTTACTATCCCGAAAATACGGCCATTCGTATTCGTATTGATAGCACATCAATATGACTACAAATTGCCGTATTTTCGGGACAGTAAATGTCAAAAATAAGATTATTTCTGGATACAAATACACCTATTTTTTTACAAATTTCCTTTAGTAAATTTCCCCCTAAATGTCAAGTTATGCACTTGCCACGCTTCGTGCTTGGTGGCTCGCTGCACTTACCACTGTTTATGAAATAAACTCCAAGCCAACATGGATAGTGGGGGTATGAACAGGCAGGGAGGACACGTAACGCGGGGCTCACTGTGCTCGCAACTCTTCGGGCTGGTGTGGAAAGTGGGGGTGTTTCAAGAAAACATTCACACCTGGCATATCATCCATCTGAAACAGTAATGGCGACATGTGTTAACTGGCAACTGGATTATATTGAACAATAAAGAAGAAAACCGATGAGCAATGTTCAATAATAGCATATAACAAGTCCAAGAAACTCTAAAAACAGTCATTCTACACTTTCTGCATTCCCTTCAAATGCAGCGGATGTTGACGCAGCTGCGTCAACATTTGTGTCGGTTGGTTTGTCGGCCATTGGGACCAGAGTTAGTGGGTGTAAAATGCACAGGAAAGCGTTATTTTGTGCCATATAAACTCCTGCAGGTAGGAGTCAAGGTAAGTGCGCGCAGTGCCCCTCTGTCTCTTGTTCCTCCACTTGCATGAGCCCCAGAGCCTTTCATTATTTGGGGTATGAACCCCAGTGTCTGGGTCAACGAAATTGTAGAGGTGGTTGACGTGCGCATGATGGTACCCCGCCTGCTCAAGTTGTTGTGTGTTGTATGTACGCCAACAGTCTGAGTATATGGTGGTACCCGGTTTAGTATGCTTCTGGATGCCATACATCAGGATGTTGGCATCACGGCTGGCCACTGGTGTTATGAAACATTCACCTGTCTCACGGGATATGCCACCAAAGAGCCACTGCTGATGTAGGATGCGTCCAACATGATTCTTGCGCTGGACAAATAGACTTTCGTCCACCTCTACAACTTTGCCGGATTCGCCAATCCGTCGTTGGTGCTGGGACATCAAATCATGGGTGCAGGCCTCACGCATCAAATTGTTATACAAAATGGTGGTTTTGTTTGATAACTTAAGGTGTCGCTCACAAAATGAAATACTTGTAAACTCCTCTGCCCACAAAAAAATAAAACGCAGAAGGGTCAGAAACGTGATGCGACAGCCGTGAAATGTGTCACACGGAGACTGACCTTCTCTCTGCATGTTTTAATGTGGCAGCGCCACATACACTCCCTTTATGCTCAACGAATTGAGTGGCCATTGAGACAGGTTTGCGTCTGTGGCAGCAAGTGGTGTTCTTGAAAAAATACCACCGACTCCTCCTCCGTAGGTCACAATCGCTTCACCTCTAACTGACTACGCTGACTGCGTAAGTGTTCTGACTGAGTACGCTGAGTGCGTAAAGGTCCGCTAGCTCCGCTTCGAAGCAACAGAATACAGTCACAATCGCATCACCTGACTGACTACGCTGACCCGCTAGAGGGACACTACGCTGACTACCTAACTAGACAGTGCAACTACGCTGACACTATGGGCGCCGTGCTAATACACAAGTATCTGCCGCCGTGCTGAAGGGACACTGCGCTGACTACGCTGAATAGGACAGTACGTAAACTACTTAACGGGCGCCGTGATAACACACAAGTACCGTTTTTTCTTGTGCCATTTCCACTAGGACAGTCTGGGGAACAGTTTGCGACTCAGATTTTGAGTGGTACAGTGTCTTCAAATGGTCTAATGCAGTAGTTTTCAATCTCTGTCCTCAGGACCCCCCAACAGTTCATGTTTTCCAGGTCACCAGGTGCACTCATTATTCACTGAGACATTTCAAAAGATCCACAGGTGGGGCTAATTACTTCACTTGGGATTTTTTGTGGAGACCTGGAAAACGTGAAGTGTTGGGGGGGTCCTGAAGACGGAGGTTGAGAACCACTGGTCTAATTGATACTCTGACTTGGGTGCGGATGCTGGCCCAGGGCAGTGCCAGAGCTGTCTGAACAATTTGCTTCTTACCAGCATGTGGGGGCATTCACACTTAATGGTCTGGTACTTCTACTGCCCTTATACTGTTGTGACCTTCAGAAGGGCCATTTTCAGAGGTTGCTCTGATGGTCAATCCAATTTTCAAGTCTTAATTCACCTGTTTCAGTCTGTTGATTCACCATCAAAATTTGGTATGGCTGAAGCTTCAGTGATGGATGTGAGGAGTCTGAGCAGGTCACGCGCAGTTTTATTTTTTTATAAAAATTACTCAAAAAGCTATCTTTGCTCTCTGCCTATGTTTGAGCTTGGTTAAACTAAACTAAACTAATGTCAGGTGAGGTATGGGTGTGGGGGGTTAAGCCATGCTCAAATCATTAAGGGGTCCATTTTATTATGGATCACGTATTCAGTGCGATGGTGGGATTTTACCAGCCATGATTGCATTACAATACACAATCCCAGCAGGGGCATGCATAGATGGGAACCCTTAGGGACAGGGTCTCAAAAAGGGGGCTGAGGGGAGCCAGACGCTCTGCAGAACAGCAACTTCCAGGGAGGGTTCCAAATGTTGAATGATAAATGAGCTAGGCTCCATGCATCACCACCAGTGTGGTGCCGTTGCCAGTATTTCCGCTCCATTGCACCCAGTGAGACTGGACTAGATTACAATTTACACATGTCTCACCCCTAAAAAACTGGAAGTTACTGAGAAATTCAATTTCAAATCAAATTCTTAGAGCCCTCTAAGCAGAAACTTTATTGTTTGTTTTGGTTGGTGGTTAATCGCATGCACAATCTGACATACTTTCCTGGCATAGTTTAGCATCATACAGTACAGACAGGGCATGATTAAAGGTACCAGGTGCCTTAGGCTCATACACATGTAGCATCCCTTGTAATGCGGTTAAACATGTGTGTGGGTGCTCAGGGACTCGCCAGTCATCCTGCCCATGTGCATGCTGCCCAGCTAGCACCGAAGCACTGTGTACATAAAGTATTGGCTTCATCAGCAAGTTACATTGGCGCAGTCACCTTAAGAATCTTACCCCTCACAGTACATCTGACAGGTAATAGCTATAAGAAGCATTAAATAAGTAAGCCCCCCAAAGTCCTGGTGTCCTAGGCTGCAACCTTAATAGCCTAATGGTTAATTAGGCTATGAGTATAGAACTGAAATATTGTTCCAAAATTTTATAAAACTTACCTGGTTTTAAAATCCATGGACAATATGAACTCCCTGGAAAGGACCTGAAACAATCTCTCCGCACCTAACTTTTGAGATTTGAGAGCTCTCTCCCTCATTCAATACATTGTATGCAAAAGGACGGCATACAATGTATTATATCTGATCCTGCCGCATGCAATACCTTGCCCTAGTGGATGGGGGCCTTAAGTCACATTCAACACTGCTCAGCACATGCTCATGGCAGTAAAGAAAAGGGATTGTGGTAGGGTCCGTAGGATTAGTGATGGGCATGCAGGGCCGGTGCAAGGTATCTAGGCGCCCTAGGCAAACATACAGGATACCCCCTCCCCCCCCAGCTTCTCACAATTGACTTTTTTTTTTACATTTCAGAACGCTCCCCGCAGATCCTGCAGCGCTTGCCACCGCGGGGTCTGCCGCACTGGAGGTACAGTGCAGCGGGCACACATAGAAATGTATTGACAGTCAGTGATTGGCTAAGAGCTCTCTCACTGGCTGTCCATTCATTTCTATGTGCAGGGAGCATGATGCCACACATTTATACTGGGCAGCCAGTGGGCACACAGCTAGTCCCCACCCACCAGCAGCTGCCTACAGACTGATTATATATTATAAATTAAGTACAGGCAGAGTAGCTGGAGATTTACTGTGTGACTCAGTCAGTGACTGTGACCTAGTGTGTCCAGTGCACCGGGGGGGGGGGGGCAGTGGATTGCGGCCAGGCTGACTAGCTTGGGGGGCTGGGGCGGCCACCGCCCGCTGCTGAAGATTTTGACGCTTGCTGCTGAGGACAGCCAGGGAGGCAGCCAGGGATGAGCATGACTGACTGCTGTCAGGCGGCAGCAAGTTACACGGGCGGGCTCCGGCCGGGGGGAAATATCTCACCAAATAGCTGCTGGCTGTAAGTGTAAGTTGTTGCTGTTGGAAGATGATGATCGCTGCAGCTTCCAGTCCAAGTTCCTCCTGCTGCTCTCCTCTGCGGTAGCTTCCTGCTGCTGCTGGCCGGCTGCAGCTCACTACCGACCTCCAGTGGGCCTAGTGGTGGCGCCGGCCCTGTGGGCATGTCACTTTGACATGTGACCACACCACTTTCCTGTGTGTGTGAAGCATGCACTATTGCTCTTCCCCAGCCGTCACAAATGCTGGGAGGCATGAAAGTCCCACATGAAGGCATTCACGACACATTCACAGAATATAATTAATGTTTCAGTTTTTTCCTTTTTTTTTTTTTCTACCCGTGATGAGTTTCCAGATGCATGACATATTTTTCAGTAATAATGTTACAATCACTTATAGCAACAGAAAGACACCCACATAGCAACAGATTGGGTTTCTATAGCAATGTCATGGCAACTGTGTGTCTTCCTTATATTTACTATAGTGTCTTCACATAGTAGATCCACAGATGGAGGTTATATTTTTAGCAACAATGTTCGTTTGCAGCCACAATTTTAATCTGGATTGCATAATTTAATTTGTATAATACAATAATTTGTTTTAAATTGTTTTTTATGTCCTCTTACAGGAACTTTTTACACAATGATTAATCATTAAAATATGAAGTGTACTATGGCCCTTATTCTGATCGGTGCGGATATTCCCGCTTGCGTACGGGCCGCCGATGTTTATCGTCTGCGCATGTGCAGAGGTCACTCTGCGCATGTGCAGGCGATTTCGCCGCATGGATGCTTTATACGCCGCACAGGGGGCGTAGAGGGGCGTGAGGGGCTACTTAGCCTCATTACCCTATGCATACGCCCCGCGTTTCATGGGCGTTCCCATGCAAACGTGGGGCGTATGCATGGTAATGAGGCCGTGACGCGTGGGTACGGGGCAGGCATCTGACATCGCCGGATGTCAGCTGCCCGCCCCCATACAAGATTTCACACGGACAAGTGTCCGTGTGGTCTTGTGTTGCGGGACCTGGTGGAGCGTGCGGCCCTGCATTCGATGTTCAGCGACCATCGAATGCAGGGGCTGCTCCCACCATGGAGGAGGCGTATCCCCGTCCACATTCATGCGGACCGCCACATATCCGCATACGGACGGAGGTGGCGATCCGTATGGAAGGCGGGGATTCGCCAAGACGGACATCACCGCATATTTCTGATCGGGCCGCACCGATCAGAATAAGGGCCTATATTCTAATTCATTTTATTATTAAGATAATACAGATCCAGAAAAGGATTGATGTCTAAATTTGCATACAATTATATATGCAGAATAGTTTATTCTTATAAAGTGGTGATTTCACTTTTGTTTCATTATTACACCTTGGTGTTTAAAGGTCTCAAACAACTTTAACAAAGCCTAGTAAAGCATATAGTGGAAAAAAATGAATAGAACATATTTCTGATTTAAAACTTAAATCCCCAGCATTTTATACTGCTGCTATGTGCAATGCCTACATATACTCTAGGCAGGCCCTGCGACAAAGGGACAGCCTCCTCAGGCCCTAACGAAGCCCCAAACACAGCTGCTCAGACCCCACGCTGCCGCCCAGACACTCATACCTCCCAACTGTCCCGCTAAACGCGGGAACGTCCCGGTTTTTGGGGATGTTCCCGCGTCCCTCCCGCGGCCTTTAGTGTCCCGCCGCGGGAGGGGCAGTTGGGAGTTCCCCCAATCTGAGAGAATAGATGGACAGAATGCGCATGTGCACAGCGTCTATTCAGCGGAGCAGTGGTCGAAAACTGGGGGGGGGGGGTAATTTGCGTGAGCCACGCCCTTATTTGCATACAACATGCCCCCTTTTCGGGCGAAGCCTCGCGAGTGTCCCTATTCTTCAAATGGAAAAGTTTCGAGGTATGGCTCCACTAGTGCACACAGGGGCTTTTATGGATGTACATAGATTTAAAAATGAACCTTTATTACAATAGATGTAAAAGAAAATGTATATCTCATGGGCAACTGTGACATAAAAGAATAGAAGTGATAAGGTTAGAAAAGTGTTTTAAAATCACACTGCACTGTGTGGATAGATTAAGGTAATGGGGTATTAGTGGATTGAATATAATGCTCCTTGGACTGCAGTACTTCATTTAGTTCTAACAATTTAGTTAGCTACATTAAACTCTACGCTGCAGAGCATGAAAGCCGAACTTAAGGTCTGATTCAGACCTGTTCACTAGACTGCGTATGTTCACAGCTTAGCGAACAGGTAAACGCCGCCCTGCCGAACACCCACCCCCCTGCTGCGCAAATTTCCACATTTGCATGTTAGTGGATGTGTACATTTACATAACCACTTGCATGCAGCCGTACTGGCGAAAAATCATTATATAGTCGCTCACCAATGCTTTTTTTTTTTTTCTCGTTTACAGATAAAAGTCAATCTAGACTGACTGTTATCTTGGCCGAAGATGGCTGAATTCGGGGCAGGTGCTGACGTCATGTGATGTCAGCCACCTACCCCAAGCAGGCATCGCCCTCCTGCGCTCGCAGGAGAACGATCAGCATTTCTACGGGGGTTCTCCTACTTCTGGAGCAACTGAGGACTGGAGAGGCTAATAGGGAATGAAAGCAAAAGAACTAAGGAAGCTCTCTCCATGCACAAATAGGCCCTTGGTGAGGGCACCTGTCCCCTACCCCTCCCTAGGTCACCAGGAATCGCACACTAGGCCAGTGAGTGCATTTAGACTGTCACATATTAGTCTGGCACTAGGCCTGTGGGCTCAGTCATTAGGAGGTGGGCTCCTGCAGATCTTCCTAGGTGCATACCTCCCAACTTTTTCATGTTGAGAAGAGGGACAGAGGGAAGAGCATCCGAAAAGGGGGATGTGGCCTATGTATATTAGGGCACTGTATATGCAAATGAGGGTCACGCCCCCATTTTCATCCACTGTGCCGCTGAATAGACGCTGTGCGCATCTATTCTGTCATACTGGGGGACTCCCAACTGAGCAAAATGCTGTGGTCACAAAAGACTGCTGTAGCTGCGGTCAGTGGCCTGGGTGCAAGTGGGGTGACTGGTCAGTTCCACAGGCATGTCGGTCATCCAGCCAGAATCTGATCGGCAGGGCCGGTGCAAGGTTTATAGACACCCTAGGCAAAGCTACGCAATACCACCCCTGCTCCCCCAAATACCCTCTTCCCACCTTATGAGCAAAAAAAAAAAAAAAAAAATTAAAACTAATACTGTTTGCAGGACCACCATGTAATAATAAGAGCATGTATAAAAAAAACTGCTAATAAATAATACAGCTGTCAGGCTATTGGAAGAGAAGAGATACTATGCAGCAGGCCTGCTCCTCTTTTTATGTCCTCCAGCCTGACCCCCCCCCCCCCACCTTCACTGTATATATGTGTGTATATATATATATATATATATATATATATATATATATATACATACTCTCTCATATATACATAAACTGCCTGTTTCAGATACTGTAGTGTATACATAGAGTGTATGTAATGTCATCTGTCTACTAAGTACTGTATTCCTGTGATTTCCTTGTGGGGGGTAAAATGAGCAAATGTTTTATAAGAAAGGAAGGAAGTTATTTTCCCTTTTTAAATGGAAGTGTATAACACCCGCAGTGCCTTGCTTCTTAATAATTCAGAGCTTTTCCTATAAACAGTTCATGAAAACAAGATTATTTATAAACAATAGATCATGTCATTACCAAATGGTATAGTTTAAAATAGGAATTTTAGTTGTCAACAAAATGCCACAATTTGATATTTTGGGTGACCTTTGTTCTCCCTCTAAGGGTATGAAAGCAGATGGTACTGGAGGTATTGTACCTTTTTAATAGGTTATATAAAGTATATTGAAAACTAGTTTGTGCCTTTAGCAAGGCGTACGCAAATTTGATATCTATTCAATCCCAATTTGCAGTCCTGTCCTGTGGCATCAAATTCAAATAGAAAAATAGACTGTGTAGGCAAGACTGTATAGTACAGATCTGTGCTATATAGTCCACATCAAATTAGTTTTGTTTGCAGTTCGATTAGATCCCAATTGAATCGGGATTAAAATTTGCACCATTTTACATAATTTCACCCAATCCTATTGAGTCCTAAGAAAACCACAAGGAAAGCAGCTTTGCAGAATTGGTACAGAGGTGTTTCCTGTTCAAGGACAAACTTTTAACCTTGATTGTTCAGAAATAAATAAGAAAACCATAGGAAGGCTTTCGGTACCACAGACTATACCATCACAGTCATAGGCGAATCTAGGGGGTGGTCCGGGGGTGCACAGGACCACCCATTACTCAATTTTGTAGCTGAGGGATGGGGCATTCCAACGAGCCCACAGCCCCCTGGGAACCGCAGATACGGACAGGCAAAGCTGGAACATTTTCCCTATAGGATAACATGGAACCCGCTAATTACGACCCCCACCCAGTTCAACCGCTGCCAGTTCCCCCTTCGGCATCACTGAAGCTCGAGGTTGATCTCAGTCGAACCCAAATCGCTGGGCTTTCAATCTGATACCAGGCTGGATCCATATGGGTTAATTGGTTCCAGGGATATTGAGGTTAAACCGTTTTTTTTTTTTTTTCATTTCTTAAATGTAATTTAATGACTGTTTATGTTCTTTGAGGGCAGATTTCTCTGGAACCAAACAGCCCAGTTTCACGGGACCAAAATCATTCGAAGCCAACTCAAAAGTTCTTCAATATGATACTGGTCTCATGTAAATGGGTCAGTTGGTTCCGAAGATATAGCTGGTTGGTTAAAGGGGTGTAGGGAGAGGGGAGTGGTTGTCTCTCCCCCTCACACCAGAAAATAAGGGGTCAGCCTGGGAATGTCCCTGCATGATCCTGGGACCATATTCCCGGGTAAATCCCTGCATTTTCTGTTGTGAAAGGGGTATTATTTAATCATGTGGTGCCGGCGCCCGGCGTGCTCCCCCGACGTCATGCACAACAACAGCGCGCACAATATTTCAAATGTCCACTCGGCTAGAGGGGACACCAGGAGGGGAGTGGGAGTGTGCTCTGCCCTGCGCTCTGCTTCTCTCCCCATAGAAGCAGCTGCACAGCTCTCCATCTCTCCCTGCAGCAGCAGCGAAGGATCATATAAAAATTTACAGTAATTGGCACTTTTGGGGGCATCGCTTAAGGGACAAGTGGCGGTATGTAGGGGCATTACGCATAATGTGTGGCTTAATGTGTAAGGGACATTACGGTGTGCAGCATCATGTGTAAGCGGCATTATGTGTGCAGCATCATGTGTAAGGCACATTATGTGTGCAGCATCATGGTGCGCGGCATCATGTGTAATGGGTACTATGGTGTGCGGCATCATGTGTAATGGGTACTATGGTGTGCGGCATCATGTGTAATCGGTACTATGGTGTGTGGCGTCATGTGTAATGGGTACTATGGTGCCATAAAGCAAGAACCCCCTAGCAATGAGCACGTAGGTAAGCAGCACTTATGTGGCAAATATGTAATGGGCATTACGGTTTGTTATATAGTATGTAATGGGCATCATGATGTGTGGCACAATGTGTAATGGGCATTATGGTGTGTGGCCTTATGTGTAATTGGCATGTGGCTTTATGTGTAATGGGTATTACGGAGTTTGCTAAAATGTGTAATGGGCATTACTGTGTATGGTCTAAAGTGTAATACCACACCCCTTTTTGTAAAGCCACGCCTCCTTCCCATGAGGCCACGCCCCCTTTTTGTTGCGCGGCTCTGCCGCGCAAAGGTCTCCCTGCTATTATGTCTAGGTCTGGGACCAACCATTACCATAATTCTAGATTCGCCTATGATCACAGTCACTTTATAACTTATGTTGTGTGACAAGGATCACATTCATGGGGACTCAGAGGAAGAATTTGATGTTTATTTTGAACAGCAGGTCACAGACTACGAGATTAATTCCATATGCAAGTGTAGTTACAGGCAGCAGCATACAGGTAAACCCAGCATGAAAAGACTCTTGCAAATGATCCACTTGGACAATTAATCCACCACCAAGAGCAAGAGCACTCTGCCCTGGAAAAACTTATATCATGCAATCACTGTTGATTACACACCTGGCTTCTGCTACTGCTCCAAAACTTGGTCTGGATCCTCCACAATACTCTCATGGGGAATTATGCTGTCTCTGACACAGTAGATCTTTTGAGAGAAGTGGCATAATTATAAATCTTGCTTCCCCAGCCAAAAAAGTTTGCTTGCTTGTGAAGGCATAATTGTGACAGGAGCCCCCTGTGAGTGCGGTCGGTATCACCACGTACCTGGATCTGGTAATGGCAGGGAATTCGGGTTTCTTCGCGGCCTTTGTTAGTCAGTGATAGACACTGGAGGCAAGAGATGGGACACCCCGGAAAAGACCCACAAAGAAATGATGGCAACCAAGATTAGCAGCAATAAGTATTTATTAATAAAAGTCATAGTGCGGTACCTGCGATACCTTTCAAGTAACTGTGCAAACATCAAATGAAAAGAAAGACATTTAAATTTTCATATCTGAATCTAGTGAACAAATGAACACCTCAGCAAAGTCAAAAGCCAGTCTGCGATGCTCATTTATGATTTTCTTAGCAAAGACAGTAGCATTCACCAGTAGTATACGCAATGACATAACATAATGACTTCAGAAAGATATTACCATAGGACGTAATTAAAAAAAGACACTCTGAGAAAAATGATGTCAAGAAAAATAGGACTAGCACTTAGCCACACTACTGTAATTAAACCCTGACACCTCTAAATGTCTGCCAGGTGGCGCTATACCTTACACAAGTGTATGTTAACACTGTAGTCCCAGCTACAATACACAGTCACTGAGTTCAAGCAAAGGTCCCCCGAAGATAAATCCTCAGGGGGAAGAGTGGGCCCTGCCTTAGTGTGCACACTACTATGAATCTGGCCAGAACAAATTAACAGTCCCCTTTTTAAAGAGGTACAGGCAAGTCCCCGTTATATAGGTTAACTCCTTGCTGGGAATGCAATAGTCTTCCAAGGTGACTTAAACTGAACAACAACCTCTGAGGAGGGACAAGGGAGCTCCCGTTACCGGGGGCAGCTCCTTGTAATAAATGCGCCAGACTGACAGTAAGGAAGTCTTGCTCTACAATGAACCCTGCGATGGGGTCAAGGATCCTGCTGGTACTCTATAGAAACAATGAGATCCCTCAATGGCCTCTCTTTGACTAGGTGTGTGAAGCCCCTTATGCCTTGGGGTCTGTGAGGCTGCGACTAAGGGCGAAAGGCCCGCTTCAATAAATGGCTGGTGCTGAGGTAGTGATAGGGCAGTCTCTGCTTAACAAGGGGGTGAGGCGGAACAGCCTGCTCCCTGTCCCGTTCCCTGGGTATAGCACACTGTCCTGCATAAGGGCTGGGTAATGGAACAGGTGGGCCGGTGGCCTAATGAGGTGCCCTGGGAGGCCTTAGGCTACTTTGTGTGGGGTTGAACCCTGGGTACCTGCTGCGTCTGCTACAGATGCCGACTCCGGACGGTAACGATTCTCCCAACTCTCGCATAGCTACTGGATCCTGCTGTGACACTTCTCTGCGCCCGGGTCCCGTCCTGCGGCTCTGCTGCCTATGGCCGCCTCCTAGATCGGTGTGCGGTCAGCGTCTCCTTCTCCTCTCTGCTCAGCTACGCTGCCCGACTCTCTCCACCCGCTGTCAATCACCAGCCCGGACTTCGCGATGGTGGTCGCTCTTCTCCCTGCTGTCTCTGGCTGCACGCTGCTCCTCTCCAGATGCCCGCTGTGCACAGCTCTGCAAAAACAGGTTAGCCGCGCTCCTCTTCTTCCTCTCAGCACGCTTCCTCCTTCACCCTGCTCAGCTCTGCCATCCCCTTCACCTCTGACCTCCTCTTCTCCGCGCTCTGTAGCCGGCCAATCAGGAGCAAGACATGCTCCTTGCATGTGAAAGAGAGCTGGGGCGCTTGCTGGCCTGGTTAACCCCCTCAGTACTGGACAGTAGGAACAGAGTCCCACCAGCAGCATTGGCCACCATTGCTGAGCTCCATTTGGGGTGCAGGGGTAGTTCAGGGGCACCACTGCAGTGGGGTGCCACGTAATTACCCCCATTTCCAGCAAATTATATATCTCCTCCTAGTGCTACTGCTTCATGCAGAGTAGGCATAGTCTGCAATGTCATGAAAATCTTGAATACCTCTAGCTGCTGATTGTAGAGGTTGGTATAAAACGACACCTTAAGTAACATCAATTATTCTAATTACCACTGTTTGAATACAAATAATTTAATTGCATAGCTGTCTACTTTTCAAATCTCCTATCAGAGATAATTCATGTAGTGACTTTGTCAAGGGGGGCATGCTCCGCTCCTTTCAGCATGTCTAGTGCCAGTCAGCGATGCTTTCAGCATCCCAAAGTTGAACCTATAAACTCCAGCAGTGGCAAGGACAGCAAAGATACAGCCAGAGCTCCACCATGCGTACTCCACATAGGCAAACGGTGGGGCTTCAGCGATGGCGGAAACAGAAGCTGGGCACACCCCATGTGGGTGCCTGGCGGGGGGGGGGGGGTAAGCTGGTTCCAGCAGAGATATAAATAAACCCAGTGCTGTACTTCCTGGTATATTCTGTGCTCCCTGCAGACCCCGCTGGCAATGGCTCGCCCAAGCCATTGAGAAGTCTGCAGCAATATTGTTTTACCACTGGTGTTTTTTTATGGCTATGTTCTTCAGATGAAATTATGAGGATTTGTTAGTGGCTGATAATTGAGATTAAACACATTTAGGGGTGTATTCAGTGTTGGTCGTTAGGTCCATTCTGTCTAAAACAGCATATTTTCCGCCTGAAAAAAAAGTCTAGATGAATTGGAGTATTCACTATAATTTTTTCTAGACAGTCTAAAGCATTTCACCTGTCAACTCTTTTCGTTTGCCTCGCCTGTCTAAATGTATCATTTAGACTTTTTGTTTCACTTTGTCTAAACTCAGTCATGTTAATCTGATTTAGTCTATTCAGTGTCTGATTGTCTAAATGGATTCTACAGTTTTCAGTCAGGCTTTAGACAAAGTGAACTAGACAATTTCTTCTGTCGGGACTGCTCTACAAAACCTTAAATATTATTTATTTGTGTCATTTTTGACATGAATCAATGTAATTTATTTGGTACTTATGAGTTATCCGGGCGTCCGATTTTTAAATCGGGTCGGATCGGGACATCGCATCGCATCGCATGCGACCATCGGATGCGATGCGATGCGATGACCCGATTTTTCCAGAGGAATCAATGTTAAAATGGACTGAGTCCATTTTAACATGGAATTCAATGGGAAAAAGGGGTCCTTTTCATACCCCTACTATCCAAGTGGGCATGGAGTTGGATATAAACCTGTGGCGAGCGTAGCGAGCCACCGAGCCCGAAGCGTGGCGAGCGTAGCGAGCCCCGCGAGGGGACACGGAATACCGTCCCCTCGCGGGGCTCGCTTCGCTCGCCACGCTTCGGGCTCGGTGGCTCGCTACGCTCGCCACAGGTTTATATCCAACTCCATGCCCACTTGGATAGTAGGGGTATGAAAAGGACCCCTTTTTCCCATTGAATTCCATGTTAAAATGGACTCAGTCCATTTTAACATTGATTCCTATGGAAAAATCGGGTCATCGCATCCGATGGTCGCATGCGATGCGATGCGATGCGATATCGCATCGCATCGCATCTGATTGTATGCCTTAACTTAAGGCATACAATCAAAAAATCGGCAGCCCGGATAACTCACAAGTACCATTTATTTTCATTTTGTTTGTAAATATATTTTGTATGTTTACTATTGCCCATATGAATATATTTTGATTTTTCTAATTTTTTTTTTTTTTACTCTACCCAGTCTGGCCAGAGGACAGCAGGTGGGCAATAGGAGAGTGCAGGTGGGCATTACATGGGCTGTAGGAGAGTGCAGGTGGGCAGTACATGGGCTGTAGGAGAGTGCAGGTGGGCAGTCAGAGGTTGCAGGTGGGATGTAGGAGAGTGCAAGTGGGCAGCAGGGGGAAACAAAGGGTACAGAAAATAAAGTCTTGTTGGCCTAAAAAAGTAGAAAATGACCTGCCTGTTTAACGCGTCCCGATGACATCACATCACTGAATGGTGACGTTCAGCCAACCACAGTGGGATGTGGGGTGGACAGTGGAAGCGGTGGGGCACGGGAACGCCCAACGTTTCATGGGCATTCCCATGCTAATGCTGGGGGTTCCCATGCAAATGGCAGCTTGACGCGGGTGCCGGGGACAGGCGTCTGACGTCACATGACATGACATCAGCCGCCCTGTCTTTGGCAGAATGACCGCAAATATAAGTCAGTCTACACTGACATATTTGCATGAACTGCAAAAATCATTCCATGGTCGCCGACCATGAAATGATTTTTTCTACCAGCAGAACATGGTTGCCAGGGGAAAGGACCGCGCGGGAAGGGGGGGGGGGGATTCGGCGGGACATCGGGGAGTGTCCTCTGGGACACGGTAAGCTGTGAGCTTTGCAACTTACAGAGTCAACCAGAATGAGGGCCAAAGTGTGTAAATCATGGATATGGTAATTGTATATTAGGTTGACAATGTCTAGGTCAATCCAAAAAGGTCGACGTAATTAAAGTTGACACAGGAACAAAGTTTCAGGGGGATGCAGTCCATAGGCCAACAGTAAATAGGTCGACCACTTTTGGTCAACAGTCAAAATGTCAATGCATGAAGATGGTTGACATGCATTAGGTTGACACAAACAATATGTCGACACAAGCAATATATCAACATGAAAAAGGTATCGTGACCGAAGCATGGCAAGCGGACATGGTACACTTATATGGTGTCCATGTTGACTTTTGCCAACATAAACACGATAAAAATGCATGTTGACCTGTTTACATGTCGACAATTTTTACAAGTCGACCGAATGTATGTAAACCTTTTGACTCTAAACTAATCACGGTCGACCTATTATGGGACATTTAATAAGGCAAATATCCATAACAAAATTGTATTTGTATTAGAAAATAAGAATTTTTTAGACATACTCGTATTTTTTCAATACAGCCGGTAATTATCGTCAATTAGCGGTATCCAGCCGCTAATTAATGGTAAAATACGCATGGAAAATACACTTCATTTTCCAGGCGTATTTGTCAGAAGCCTGCACGGATTAGCCAGATCCGCGCAGGCTTCAGTGTAAAAAATATAGAAAAATAAATAATTTATAAAAACAGCGTGGGATCCCCTACACGGCCGTAACCAGCCCCAGACTCACAGAGCCGGTCCTGGTTTTAAAAATAGGGAAAAAAAAAACAAATAAGGTTCCTCTTATATTTTTAAAACCAGCACCAGGCCCAAGGGCCCGTCCTGGATCCCAAAATACAGGGGGACAAAATTAATAGGTGTCCCCCGTATTTGAAGAACCAGCACCAGGCCCAACCAGCCAGCATTGTAATGTCACAGCCGGGGGACACTTATTATATAAGGTCCCATGGCCAAAACATTATCCCCCCTGACTGATCAGCCTGGGCAGGGGTCCTGGGGGAGTGGGGACCACCCCAAGGAAGGGGTCCCCCCCCTCCAGAATTTACCTGCCCAGGCTGAAGACTGGGGCTGTCCCCGGTACCCCTGGGCGGTGGGTACCAGGCTGATAAATGGTGTAGAAATAGAAGAAACTATTGTATATTGCTGTGGAACTATAAGTCCCAGCAAGCCTCCCCCGCATGCAGGTACTTGGAGAACCACATCAATACAAATAGTAAAATAAACACACACTGACACCAGAATAATAAAACTTTAATACACACGGAGCTCACACATACTGATACTTACCTATGTTGATCATCCGCCGGGGGGGGGGGGGGGGAGCAGGGCAGGGTGAATGTGGGAGGCAGGTGAACAGCATATAGATGCAGGTGGGCAGCAGGGGGTGAAGGTGGGAGGCAGGTGGGCAGCATATAGATGCAGGTGGGCAGCAGGGGGGTGAAGTTAGGCAGCAGGGGGGTGAAGGAGGGGGCAGCGGGAGGGGAGGTGAAGGTGGGCAGCAGGGGGGAGTGAAGGTGGGCAGCAGGGGGGTGAAGGTGGGAGGCAGGTGGGCAGCATATAGATGCAGGTGGGCAGCAGGGGGGGTGAAGGAGGGTAGCGGGAGGGGGTGAAGGAGGGCAGCAGGGGGGGTGAAGGTGGGCAGCAGGGGGGGTGAAGGAGGGCAGCTGGAGGGGGGTGAAGGTGGGCAGCAGAGGGGTGGTGAAGGAGGGCAGCAGGGGGGGTGAAGGTGGGCAACATATAGATGCAGGTGGGCAGCAGGGGGGGTGAAGGAGTGCAGCGGGAGGGGGGGTGAAGGTGGGCAGCAGAGGGGGGTGAAGGTGGGAGGCAGGTGGGCAGCATATAGAGGCAGGTGGGCAGCAGGGGGGTGAAGGTGGCAGGCAGGTGGGCAGCATATAGATGCAGGTGGGCAGCAGGGGGGGTGAAGGAGGGTAGCGGGAGGGGGTGAAGGTGGGCAGCAGGGGTGGTGAAGGAGGGTAGCGGGAGGGGGTGAAGGTGGGCCGCAGGGGGGGTGAAGGTGGGCAGCAGGGGGGTGAAGGTGGGCAACATATAGATGCAGGTGGGCAACATATAGATGCAGGTAGGCAGCAGGGGGGGTGAAGGAGGGCAGCGGGAGGGGGGGTGAAGGTGGGAAGCAGGGGGGTGGTGAAGAAGGGCAGCAGGGGGGGTGAAGGTGGGCAACATATAGATGCAGGTGGACAGCAGGGGGGTGAAGGTGGGCAGCATGGGGGATGAAGGAGGGCAGCGGGGGGTGAAGGTGGGCAGCAGGGGGGTGAAGGAGGGCACTGGGGGGTGAAGGTGGGCAGCAGGGGGGTGAAGGTGGGTAGCAGGGGGAGTGAAGGTGGGCAGTGAGGTGGGAGTGCAGGTGGGCAGCATGGGGGAGGCAGGTGGGCAGCATATAGAGTGCAGCAGGGGCCAGGCAGGGATGCAGGCAGAGATGGCATAAATAATTGCTGGCGGGGTGGATGCGCTCCGCTCACATCCCCCGGCGGCCGGGCAGCGGACGGACATGGGAGCACCGCAGGACAGCTCCAGGGGGACTCAAAGGTTGCTGGCTGGCGGGGTGGACGGCGCCCTGAAAGAACCCCCCCGGCGACCGGGCAGCGGGTGGGGGCAGGCGGCTGGGCAGCGGGCGGGCGGGCGGACATGGGAGCACCGCAGGGTGGCTCCAGGGGGACTCCATGGTGGCTGGCGTGGTGGACGGCGCCATGAAAGAACCCCCCCGGCGACCGGGCAGCGGGCGGACATGGGAGCACCGCAGGATGGCTCCAGGGGGACTCCATGGTGGCTGGCAGGGTGGACGGCGCCATGAAAGAACCCCCTCGGCGGCCGGGCGGACATGGGAGCACCCAGGACGGCTCCCGGGGGACAAGACAGCTGGCTGGATGATTGTATAACAATTAGTTTATTTATTGTGCCATGTGTTATCCGCGGGCGGACGGGGCAGGAGGCGTAGTGGGAGCCGGAGGTACACAGGGGACAGGTAGCCTTGCTGAGGGAGAGAAGGAAGGAGGACACAGACGCCAGCATGAAATGGGAGCGGGGGGTGTTCAGCTAACTCCCCTGCTCGTGGATAATAGCAGGGGAGTTAGAATAAAGCACTAAAAGTTTACTCACCCTGCAAAAGTACCTCTGCAGTGCAAAATGCTAATGGAGGCGGAGTGTGACTGCACTGGACTACAGGCAAATTGGACATCCCCCCTTTCGCCTAGAACAGGCGGAACTGGACGTCCTAACGACGGACACTGAATACACCCCTTAATGTTTTGTGGTTCTGAATCCCCAAGCCTAAAGCTGGCCATACAGCTACAGATTTAGGAGGTGATTCTGGTTGACAGGTAGTGCGGTAAAGTTTGCAGCGCTGGGTGTCTTTTTAAGACCGCCCGCGGTCCCCAGGGAAGTCCGCCCACCCCTTGCATGCCATAATCCCTGCAAAGCTGCAACCATTGAATGATGTGATGACTACACGCAAAACTAAGACACTCTCAGGTGTCTTAGTTTTGCGTGTGTCCTGTGGGAGGACAGGGCAGGCAGCTGACATCCAGCCCCTGGAACCCGCATCATTTGCATGAGAACGTTTCTTACATTAGAAGATCATTCAGCACACATACCAGGACTGTTTTGGTGCTATGTCTTCTCGTTACTCACAACTAGAATGGATCATAAATATCATAAGCTGACAGCAGGGCTTAAAGTGGTCCTGGAGAGTGGTAGAACGTATTTCCCTCTGCCACCTAATCCCCTCTCGGTTCATTCTTTGATAACAATCGTTACATTTGACTAAAAAGATCATGTGAAATATATTTTTTGAGCTATTGTCTTGAATATTTTGTGCGAAGTCAGGGCCGGCGCCACCACTAGGCAGCTCTAGGCATTTGCCTAGGGCGCCGGCACCTGGAGGGTGGCAGTTCGCCCCTCACCCCCAGCGAACTGTGTAAAAAAATTGCTGCCCCGGCGTCCCTGCAGTGCTGGGGCGGTCAGGGGTGTCCGTGCCGTAGGGGTACCTGCGGCGCCGTCATGTGTGTAAAGCTGGCTGCGGCCGGCGGGGTCCCTGTAGTGAATAGCAAATAACTAGCACTATGCGCGCGGCGGCGCGGGAAGCGCTAGTTATTTGCTATTCACTACAGGGACCTCGCCGGCCGCAGCCAGCTTTATACACATGACGGTGCCGCAGGTACCCCTACGGCACGGACACCCCTGACCGCCCCAGCACTGCAGGGACGCCGGGGCAGTAATTTTTTTACACAGGTACCACCCCCCCTCCCTCCCCCCGGCACCGGGGCGCCCCCACCCCGACTCGCCTGGGGCGCTCCGGTGCCTTGCACCGGCCCTGTGCGAAGTAAATGTTGTTTGTGTGGTACATGATATGCTTTTATTTTGATGCAAAGCTTGTCATGGAAACTGGCAACAAACGTTACATGAAAAGACCATTTTCATGGAATGACCCTCCCCCATTAGCCAGGGCCATATGTGGACTTAGAAGTTTGGCTGCCTCTAGGCACAACATTATTAGCCCCTCCCAATAAAAATAATACTTTTTTGTCTTTTTGCTCCCCCTCCATAGAATAGAATGTACCTCCTTATGGTATAGAGTATAATGTGCCTCCCCCTCCCCATAGTATAGAAAATTATGAGCCTCCATTAGTTAAAATTGGAACCCCCAGCAGCTGCCACCCCTAGACACATGCCTCATGTGCCTAGCAGAAATTCCAACACTGGCCAGGTCCAGGTTTTTCGCACCCACCTGAAAACTATAATACTTTTCTGTTAGAATTACTGTGCAGGACCAAGGCATTACAGGTGCCCTCCTTCACACACACCCTGGTTGACAGGCAGGTTTCTAGTTGAGTTGCAACCACTTTCTTAACAACCTTTTCTAGAAAAGGTTTTTTTAAAATTGGTCATAAAAAAAAATGTCTGTTTGCAAAGAGCATTGAACTATTTTTTTGCAAATACAGAGCCAATTATTTCCTACACATTATTACAGTAGAAGCTTGGTTGCAAGTTTGTTGGTGATCGTTGATTTGATATTATCCAATATGTTTGATTAGTTTAACTTCTCCTCTAATAGAGCCTTAAGAGATTAACAAATACTCCTAATGTTTTTCTAGTGAAAATTCATATACTGCTTATGCAGCTCATCAACCTGTTGTAGCTGAACTTGTCTTGCTGCTGAATATTGACCTGTTTGCACTTAGGTTTTGTATTACAATGTCATACCTCCCAACTTTGTAAACATTTGAAGTGGGACTCCTGCGGTGCTCACAAAATGAATGGGCGTGGCATCTGTTAAAAGGGGTGTGATCTCACAGGAATGCCGTGAACATGAGCTGCTCCCCTGTTTTCATCACTATGGGGTCATGCTCAGCATCTTTGAGCTGCTGGCCATGCCACCAATTCCTTTGTCTTCCGCAAATACACTGGGTGCATAGGCACAGCAACCATTCACTGTTGCTCTGCTAAGCAGACAAGGATACTCCCAACTGCCCCCCGGGACCCTGCTGCCAATGCCAAACAGGACTGTCCCATGAAAATCGGAACATTTTGGAGGTATGCATAATCATATTAACTCCGTTTTCCCTCCATGCACCAGACATGTCTGACTTCTTCTCTTTGCATATTGTTGTGTCTGACTTCTTTTTCATACTCTTATCATATTTTCACTAGTTTTTTATACAGCAGGGATGGTGTAATGGTTAGCATTACTGAGTCACAGCACTGAGGTCATGGGTTCTATTCCCACCATGACCATATCTATGCAGAGTTTGTATATTCTCTCCGTGCTTGCATATGTTTCCTCCGGGTACTCCTGTTTCCTCCCACAGTCCAAATATATACTGGTAGGCTAATTGGTTCCCAAGAAATTAACCCTAGAATGTCTGTGTGCGTGCACATGTGGTAGGGAATATACTGGCCAATCAGCTCCTATTTAAACCCAGCCTGTAACTTAACAGTCAGAAGCTGATTGGCCAGTGATAAAGTACCAGGCACTTTATCACTTCTCCTACCTTATCACTTCTTCATATATCTACACCATAGATTGTAAGCTCCACTGGGGCAGGGGACTGATGTACATGTTCAAATATTCTCTGTAAAGCGCTGCAGAATTGGTGTGCGCTATATAAGTAACTGATATTACATTTTTGCAGCACCCATAGTAAGTACATAGGGTCAGCAGCCCTTTAAGATAGTAGGTGGCTATTAAAAATCACTCATGCATTTCCCAAGCTATTGTAAACTGTGAGTTTCAGGTTCCTGCCACGTGTACACGCATTCATTGTTAGACACATGAAATTCGTTTTGCCATTATAACAAGGGACACCAATTTTGTGATTGTTTACCAGCTCTGTTTTTTGTAATCATTCTTCAGTGTCTTTATAAGAAAGCAACATTCAACCAGACGGACCGAGAAGCTAAGTATCTGTATGTGTGCGTGCCAAGCTGCTGACATATCAAGGAACAAACTGTATTTCTGTAGTTATGCCCCCTACGAGGAAAGGATTGTTTTTGTTATTTAATAATGTAACTGGTCAAAAATCTGCAAAATGGACTTTCAGTTGTTTGCGTTATCCCTTGCAGAGATAGCAATGCAATCCTGGTGTAATAGCCCACACTAAGAGCAGAATAGAAACACATTTCTCCATTGTAATTGGAAGTTACAAATGTTTATTCAGCTATATGACATCACACTGGAACCTCTTTATTGCCATAAAGTAACTTTTTATCCATTTATAGAATCTATTAAGTTTTTAATCTGATCTATTTTCTCATTTTTCCACAGCCATACTGTATTTCCTAGATCAAGCGTCACAATTCCATGATGAGTGATAAAGACGGTAATGCTGACAACCTGTTCCTAAAAGAGGACTCTGCTACTGGGGTAAAAGAAGACGGATGCGTGCACAGCTGGCAACATGCCATGCAGAAGAGAGCATCGCGCGCCGGGAAGCGAATGCCTAGAGTGACACTGGCAAGTGTCCGTGGATTTCTGTGTCGGAATGCCTTTGTTATACTCACCATCGCAGCTGTAGTGCTGGGTATGATATTTTGTGCTGTTGTATTTATGATTATTCACAATTGTACCAATGTGCTTTTGGTCATAATGGGACAGTTCTGAAAAGCTGTGTCTTCATGTCATCCAATGTCCGTTTATAAAATAACACTCAGTGGGCCTAATTCAGCATGGATCGTTAATTAAAGAATATACAATCCAATCACATGACTGCCGGTGTGCATGTTTGCATTGCGTATGTGCGACCGCAGTTTGCTAATAAATATCCATAGAGATAGCATTCTCATTGAAGTTATATTTTGATTGACAGGAAAGCCGTGTTTAGTGGAGGAAACATGCCGTTTTCTGGGTGTGTTGTGAAAAGATGTGAACCAGGTGTTTTATGGGTGGGTCTCTGATGTCAGCGATGATCACTTCCAGCCTGGTTCTGTAGTGATGAGGAGGGGGAATGCCTTGCCGCCCCAAGCAGGTGCCGCCCATAGGGGAAATCCGGCCCTGGTGGTGGGATACAACAGTTGGGCAATTTAAGCTATGTCTTTTTATATCCATTTGGTCAGAGTATTTGAATAAAAGTGTTTTACATTGGCAAGTTTGGTAGATTGGTACTATTCTCCTCTCTGGGAGAAACCAAATGTTGGCAACAGATATACGTATACAGATATAAATGCCGACTGCCTGTCACGCGAACAGTGCATCCAACTAGGTGAGCCGCTAAATGTGCCTGTGCTGGTGTCACATAGCACTGAAGATATTTTACATATTGAGATATTTGATGAGATGGTTTTAAATAAAACTTTACCCCTAATTGTCATTTTACAGAAGGCAGTCATTGAAAAATTACAGTAAAGGGCTGATAGGTTGCTACTGTGGGCCAGATGTACTAAGATTGAAAAGTGATAAAATGGAGAGTGTTAAACCACCAGCCAATCAGCTCCTACCTGGCATGCTACAGACTTTGTTTGAAAAATGACAGGAGCTGATTGGTTGGTGGTTTATCTCTCTCCATTTTATCACTTGTCAAGGCTTAGTACATCTCGTCCTTTATCTCTCCACTTTATCGCTCTCCAAACATTAAAGGATCTTCACTTGTGTCTTTAAAAGGAGTCTTGGGGCAGATATATTAAGCTCGGTGAAGTGATAAAGTGTCTGGTTTTTATCACCGGCCAATCAGCACCTAACTGTGAAGTTACAGGCTTGGTTTGAAAAATTACAGGTAGGAGCTGATTTGCCAGTGATAAAAACCAGACACTTTATCACTTCACCGAGCTTAATGAATCAACCCCTTTATATGGCAAGTTGCAAAATTTGGGTAATGCCCCGCCTCTCTTCACAACTTGGAACAATACAGGCCTGTATAGAGTAGGACAGCTGATGGACTCCAAAACTCACAAACCACTTACTTTTCTAGAAGCCTCCAAAGACTACCCTATAATAACTACTCTTAACTTGAATTTTATCAAAGCCCAATCGTACACAGACAAAATTTTTAAACTTATCCCGGAAAGGGATTGGAATAATGATCTCGACAATGTACTTTTAGCCCCCCCCCCCCCCCCCCCCCTTTGCCTAAAAAAGCGATCTCTACTTATTATAAATTTCTCAGAAAGACTATAGATTATTCATCACAACGATCAGGTCTCAACCAATGGCTAGAACACTTCCCCTCCTTGACAATGGACCCATTGTTAAAAACTTTACAGACTTCAATCACTATTTTCCCAATGGCCAAATTCGCGGAAATGTATTTAAACATTTTTCACCGATCATACATATCTCACTCACGAGGGTTTCAGATGCACATTTTAGACTCTCCCAAATGTCCCAAGTGCAACCACCCTCAAGCAGACCTATACCATTGCTTTTGGGCTTGCCCGTTGGTTAAGAGGTTCTGGGTAGAGGTCCAAGACTTTGCCAACGAAAATCTGGTAAATGTCACCCCACTCACCCCGGAGTGGGCCATATTTGGCATCCTCCCGGAGGAGACCAGAGCCCCCAGACCCATAAAAAAGTTTATGCTGGCAATCTCATCTGCTGCCCGCAAAACGATTCTCCAAGTATGGATCCAAAACTCCCCTCCAGTCTTGGCATTTTTCACATGGACTGGTTGGAGGCCTCCCTCCAAAAGGACTCGCGTACCAAACAGTTCTTTGCAACCTGGAACACCTATATGGAAACCTTACCCATGTCGACTAAACAAACTCTTCATCAGTGTTTTCAAAATACCCGCTGGTATGAAGAACAGATGTTACTCAATGACCCTCCGCTAGTCCTGGAATAACCGGCTCCCTTTTCTTGTTAAGATCATAATATTGTATGCTTGTTTCTTAGAGTGTGAAACCTATCACCACTATGTAACCCCATTACATATATTCTGACTTTTGTACTTGGCTTTGACTTAATAAAAAGTTGTTTAAAAAAAGTAGCAAAATCTGATGCTAAATGTCTTGTAAAACGGGATTTTATGATTTTCCAGGTATTGTACTAGCCTTTGCACTAAGGCCATATAAGATGACTTATCGTCAGATCAAATATTTTTCCTTCCCTGGTGAGCTGCTTATGAGGATGCTACAGATGCTTGTTATGCCGCTTATTGTGTCCAGTTTAGTTACCGGTAAGAGACTGTCTTGTATTTATTGTCCACCAATAAAGACCTGGATTAACAGGTCCTGTGATTGCATCTTAGAAACGTAAATGGCAGGCCGAGGTATTCCCTTGGAGGGATGGGACGGAGACAGTCAGGACCCCCCCCCCCCCCCCATTTCCTGGACATGGTGAGACCAAGGACTGTGTCATGTATGCAGTTATCTTGGCGTCACAAACTGCGGCGGCTCTTACCTTATTGGGGAGGGGGACTGCCTCTGGCCGAAGTGGGGGTGCGGCGATTCAGGCACCCCCTCCCCCTGTTGCCGCCGCTGCTGCTGCCCCCTCTTCGAACTGGCACATGCTCAGTACACACGTGTACCGCACATGCAGCCAATTTCTCTGGGCTGCCTGGGCAACAGCCCATAGAAGCAATCTTGGTCCCGGCGCTTGTACAATGTAAGTTACAGGCACCGGGACCAGCGCATGCGCAGAACCTATATGGGTACTGCGCATACGCATCTGCCATTTTTGCACGGCAGCCCGCACAAAGGCGTCCCGGAGGGAACACCTCCCAATGGGACTGCCTTTGTGACTGGCAGGTCAGACTTCCAATTGGAAGTCACTGCCAGTCATAGTGAAGCCAGAGCAGTCTCACAGACTGCATCTGGCTTCACTACAGTGGCAGAGTTTACCTGGGGGGGCTGCAGCCCATAGGTAAAAACCACCACTGGTCACAATGCTACTGCACGCCCTATGGAGACTTTTAGTCGTACATAAACATAACAACCGATGGTCACAATCCCGAACTGCAATCGCATCCCAATTTTAGAAATTATAAATACAGGAGGGAAGGTAGTATGCACCTTCTCTCCTGTATTTATAAGGTGGTATGCAGGAACTTAGGGCCTGATTCAGACCTGTTCGCTAGGCTGCATATGTTTGCAGCTTAGCAAACATGTAAACGCCGCCTGCCTCCTCATGAACACTCTCCTAAATTCTGACCATTTTCCAAATGTGATTCTATGTTACAAGTGGGACCAATGTTTACTAAATCTTTTTTTATTTTTCAAGAGTTTATCAATTATTTAGCTTGGTTCTCTTTGTGAATATGAGTAGAATCCCGCTCACACCACAGGCTGAACCTGGGTTATTGCCGGGGCTTCTCATCTGGCGGCACTTTAAGACCACATGCTTTCCATGAGCCTAATTTACATACAGTTTGAATGGTACCAGGTTCGGATGACCTGGGTTTACCCGTTCACACTGATATGTAACCCGAGTTGATTTGCCGGGTCACTAGACCAGGGTTTTTTTTTTCTTTCAACCTAGCAATAACCCGTCAAAAGTTTGGTGTGAAAGAGGTAAAATGTGTATTTTACCTAATGTCTATTTTAGTATCACTTGTGCTTTGTATTGTAATTAAAATAGACTTACATACATACATACATACATACATCCACACAATTAGAAAACTCACAATATTTATATATTTTGTTATGTAAGCCATAAAATTGGCGTTGTCACTAGTTTAGCATGAACTGCATGTATTTTTGTTTACCTTTTCTGACTGTTACCTTTAGCCAGATTTACTGTATAAGATTGCCATTGATTTACTTGCTGTGTTCATTTGTTACAATTAACTTATCTGTTACAGGCATGGCATCTCTGGACAGCAAAGCGTCTGGTAAAATGGGCCTTCGTGCAGTGGTATATTACACTGTAACCACCTTCATAGCTGTTTTCATTGGTATTGTCATGGTGATTATTATTCATCCAGGCAAAGGCACCAAGGAAAACATGAAGTCCCAAGGGAAAATTGAGAGAGTACAAGCAACAGATGCCATTTTGGATTTAATACGGTAGGGATTCTGAAACATAACACAATAGGAGAGGCTTCTGCTGTTACTAACTGCTAGCTCAGTGGAATTCCTGAAAATTAGTAGTTTGGGCTGTCACTTGCTGTGTTTTTAATTTTTCTACATGGTGGGTCAGTCCAGAACCTCTTCTGTTACAAGACTTTTTCAACTTGGACATATATTAATATTGGGTATAGATTAGCTAACAGGCAATGTCTAGATAGACAGTCAATAGGACAACAACTTGAAATGGTTGACACATGAAAGGTTGACATGAGTTTTTAAATTTTTGGGGGGTGTAAGTGTTGACACCTTAGCACATTACCCCCAATTAGTGGCACTTTGCTTCCCATGATTGAGGCCAATTTACTGTTCCCAATGGGAGTCCACGTGGATGGTAAAGCATAAAAAAATGCACAAAAATTGAAAGAATTTTTATAAACTCATGTCGGCATTTTCATGTGTTGACCATTACCATGTCTATTTTATGACCTTTTGTCAATGTTGACCTTTTGGTGTCGACATATTGCCTGTCTTTCTAGTCTGTGAGCCATCAGGGTACCATTTATTTTAAGGCATACTGAATACACAACATATCGAATAAAACAACATTATATTCCAATGTTTTCATGTTCACCCTATGATCTGCAATAACATGTCAATATAAAGACGAGGCATTGTCCAGCTCCTATGACTTGTAGTCTTGTAGCGAGAGCAACATTCAAGGGTCTAAACAGTCAGTGGTTTGATTTTTCTGCTCCATATAAATGTAATCAGATTTTTAACCCTGTTTTTGGGTGTGAGAAATAAGGGATTACTTCATTGGTAATACCAACAATGACAATAAGTGAAACAAATCTGTCCTCAGCAGTCCCAGTTCTTCTCTGAAGCAGACCTTGGGGGTCCCCTAAGGCACCAAGATTTATTAGGCCCTGAAATATACAGTATGAGTAATATGTCACTTATTTACATACCTCCCAACTTTCGTCCGGAGGAAATAGGGACACTCGCGCGGCGAAGCCGCGCGAGCGCCCGAAAAGTGGGCGGGGCGTATGCAAATGAGGGCGCGGCTTATGCTAATTAGCCGCGACCTCATTTTCATACGAGAATAGACGCTGTGCGCATGCGCACAGCGTCTATTCTACTAGATTGGGGGGTCTCCCAACTGCCACCCCCCGCAGCGGGACAATGCCTGCCGCGGGTGGGACGTCGGGACAGGACCCGAAAATCGGGACTGTCCCGACGGAATCGTGACAGTTGGGAGGTATGTATTTATTTGTTTTTATTTTCCTTTATGTAAGCCCACCCTAGCATCAAATATTTTACCATCCCCCATGAATCCATACATCATTCCCCAAAGGGCCCTCAAATACTTATTTGGGCATATACTATGAAGTAATAGATAATATCAATGTAAATTAAACACACCATATTTTAGCATCTGTGCAGCTAAACATATTGCACTTCTTAGCAGCATCCACTACACATCCAAGAGAAATAAACATTTTCACAATTACAGGGTAGTGTGCACAAATCAAATGTAATTTGTTGGCAAGGGCAAGAACAGCTGACTTTAATACCACCAACTAAATGTTAAATGAATCAATAGCTTGACTTGACTTCCCCCTGCTGTGCTCCTGCAGAGAGACACCAAGCCAATGAACACATTAATCTGCATTCATCATTAACTGTTACAGTGCTGTAATCATACTGTACTGCGTGTCATTCATCTGGCTCTTCTCCAGTAATTCATGCTCTTCTCCAGTAATTCATAGGTTCTATGTGCTGGCTTAGAGGGGAGGGAGCAAGCTGGGTGGTTCGTAGGCTGGGTATGTCACCATGGGTTTACTTTATTTAGCTTGTAACTATCTTTTCTTTTCTTCAAGAAATATGTTCCCTCCCAATTTAGTGGAAGCTTGCTTCAAACAGGTATGTATTTAGTAAGAGATGTGGTTTTCAGTATGTCATTTCCTTGATGTCACAAACCTTCAATAAATAAATATTTCCTTATTACTGGTTATATAGAACGTCTTCTATTAGTCTCTGAGCGCTAAATGTGACTTGCCTTCTGTATTTATATATGTAATATTTTTATAAAACTGTTGAACAAAAGCACACGTTTTTCTCTCTGAATCCTTTTATTGCATTCTCTATATTGGTTCACATTTTTTTTTTTTACATCTCTATACTTCCACAGTATGTTGTACAATCCATTGGGTTCTCTGCATCATCTCCAGAAGCCCAGTTATAGCATAATGCTTTCATATATATCATACTTGCCTACCCTCGCGGATAAGTTTCCAAAAATTGTGTTCCCCTCCCAGTCCCCCACGGGAAGGTGGGCAAGTCTTACTCATGTTCCCCAAAGCCCCCGCCTACCCCGTACCCGCTGAAACAAATTCCAGAATTTGCCGGTCCGCGGGAGGGGGTGGGACTAAAATGAAGCATTTCGCTGCTTTTTAGCCCTACCCCTCCCCGTGGACCCGTGAATTGCGGAGTTTGTGTGGCTTGGGGTTTGGGCTTTGTGACATCAGCCCTATCCCTGCAGGAAAAAGGGAGTGCATTTAAAGTCCTTTAAAATGTATAATTGAAACCTATGAGCTATATAGGTAACGTCACACTTTTTTTTAGTAACGAATGTATTGTTTGCAAGCAAATTATTGTGCCTAATTATTTAGTTCTAATGTTTGGTGTAGTTGTATGCAGCAGGTTACAGAGAAAATACTGCTGCATATAAATTCCAAGAATTGTTTACATGAAATGCAGGGGCATAAATAAATTCCCACTGTTACTTTTTCAAACAGCCTGGTGAGTGCTGCTGCATGTGGTTGCCTTTTTGAGAGAGAGAAAGAGAATTAGTTTTACTCGCTGCCAACAGATGGCATTGTTTCAGAGATACATAGAGACTATATATATATATATATATATATATATATATATATATATATATATATATATATATATATATATATATATATATATATATATATATATTTATATTATACTCACGCTGCCCAATCAGCAGCAACAGCAGCACACGGCAATCCAAATGTAAAGGAACACGCAGGAGTCAGCAACGTTTCGATTTTATTACAAAATCGTCATCAGGCACAAACATACAGAGAAAATGCTCACCTTATATCCCCAGACTCACAGTGCACGCTGGCCTCCGTTTCCCGCGCCCCGGGGCGTACGTGACACCCACGCGTCATCCAAAGCGTCCCGCTGCCCGGCAACCAAGCCTATCCACGTCACGCCAGCGTCCATGGAAACCGTCTCACTCCCATGACGCGGTGCGCACAAGCCGCCGGCGGCCAATGGACGTCCGCATCCCGTGCCCCCGTCATCATAGAGATGACGCGGTGTGCACATGACGCTGAACAACCAATGGACGCCAATGACGTGCGACCCACGACACCACAGGGACTGTAACCAAGACAACCAGGGACATAAGACAAGCCCGTCGCCTTGGCAACCCAGGCACAGCGGGCGACATAAACAATGTATTCAGCAGGGGGAACGGAGCAGCGAAATGAACATATATAAACATATTAAAAAGGCTGAAATGTGATTCTAATCTGGCGGTGGATACCCCAAATAATAGCAACTGGTAACGAAGTACACACATATTAAAGCACTTTCAAAGTGAGCAGTAAATATCACATGCATAATGTACTATGTATAATGTACAGTCTCCAATACAGAGTCTCATAATACACAAAAAGGAGTATAGTATCATGTCATGTAGCCAAGAAAAAGCATACATAAAAAACATCTGTCAAGATTACATATGAAAATACAAAAAATACAGAAAAGATTCAAAGGAACGCATGAAACCCCAGATGATCATTAAGACCAAATGGGGTCATGGTTCTTAGTCTGTGAATCCAACGGGATTGACACTGTAAAAGGGACAATGACCTATTGCCCCCCCCGAAGTTTCTGGGGGATATGGTAAATGATAATATATTGTAGATTGGCCATATTATGACCAGCCTGCGCAAAATGCCTTGCGACAGGCTGGTCACTGGTCCCAGAAATTAGAGCTGCCCGGATAGCCGCCCTGTGTCCTGCCATCCTTTCACGGAGGTTACGATCAGATTTACCAACATAGTGTTTCCCACAGGGGCATGAGATCAAATACACTATATAGCGGGTGGTACAGGTAACCCTATGTCTAATCAAATATCGTTTGCCACTGTAGGGATGACGGAAGCTGTCACCCACCGTCAAGCTCCTACAGGTGATACAATTGAGACATCGGAAGCAACCGTTGCGCCTCCCCAAAAACCCAGGGGCCGAAACATTACATGTAGTTGTAGTAATATCTGTTCGGACAACCCAGTCACGAACATTCTTACCGCGGGTATAGCATGGCATAAGTGACACATTGGCCAAACCCAGTTCTTTATCAGAGTCCAACATACGCCAATGTTTTTTGGCCACACCTCTAATGACATTACTGGACAGATTGTAATGATTAACCCAAGGCATTTTCTTATTAGTGGAGGTATCTTTCTTGTCTTTGGTCTTTAACAATGCAGACCTAGGGATAGATAAAGCCTTGCTCTTAGCCCTTACCAAAAGATCCAGATCGTAGCCTCTAACCAAAAATTTATTAATCATGGTATCAATTTGGGCAGAAGCATCAATACGGTTGCTACAAATGCGACATGCACGTAAAAACTGAGAAAAGGGGAGACCAAATTTAAGCGGTCTTGGATGAAAACTATCAGAATGTAAGATGGTATTTCTGTCCGTCTCCTTCCTGAAAAGTGAAGTGGAAAGCACTCCTTTGTCCAAACTTACAGCTACATCAAGAAAGTTGACCTTTACAGGGTCAATAATGTATGTAAATTTCAAGGGGGAGACAGATGCATTATGACAACCAATAAATTCCTCAAACTCTTTTTTAGTGCCGGTCCAAATGATAAAGATATCGTCGATGTATCTGGCATAGAAATAAATCTTGCCAGATACATCGAACCTATCGAAGAAAATCGCCTGCTCTTCCACAAACATGTACGCATTGGCGTACGATGGGGCCACATTGGACCCCATCGCACATCCAGAGCGTTGCAGAAAAAATCTGCCATTGTGGATAAAAAAATTGTGGGTGAGCAGCATGTACAGCAAATCGCATACAAAATTGGCAGATGGACCCTTGTATAAAGGGTTATTGCTAATGAGGTCTCGAACAACCTGTACACCGGCATCGTTGGGGATGACAGTGTACAGGCTGGAGACATCCACAGTACACAAAAAGCTATCGACAGGGATGTTGGTAATCGCCAATAGCCTGTTAATGAATGACGTGGTATCTAACAAGTACCTAACATGATGAACAATGCATGGCTGTAAGAGAGCATCCAGGTACACAGAGCAATTTTGGAACAAGGAGCCATTGGCCGCAATAATGGGCCTGCCGGGGGACACAGTAGAATTCTTGTGAATCTTTGGGAGGGTGTACATTACGGGAGTTATAGGAAACTTAGGTATCAGCGCCTCTCCTAAAGGTTCACCAATCAGACCATCACCAACAGCCCCAGACACTAATGTTTTAAGCAGAGTTGAATAATTACCTGTGGGGTCATGATCAAGCTGTTCATATACCAAAGGGTCTGAAAGTTGGCGGTCTATCTCATTTACATAATCAGAAAGGTTCTGTATCACCACCGCCCCACCTTTGTCGGCAGGGCGGATGATGATATCAAAAAACTCAGATAAATGCTTCAATGCATGAAATTCATCAGTAGGTAAATTACCACGATACTTATTGACATGCTGTAATTTTAACGCTTTAAGCGTTAAAATTACAGCATGTCAATAAGTAGCGTTAAAATTACAGCATGTCAATAAGTATCGTGGTAATTTACCTACTGATGAATTTCATGCATTTTTTAGAATAAAGGGTTCTTCAACTGGAAATTAAGAAATTAAGAAATTTTATTGTATCATAATCACAATCTGTTGGAAATTGTGTGTCACACATGAAATTTATCCCACTAGATCCATGATTAAGTATGTTTTATGTCATTTTATGAAATAATTTTTTTAAGAAAATCTGTCATTATATATTCGTGTGCACACACAATCGGTGAAACTATCAGCGCACCTCTATACCCTTTTCTTGTCTTCATATATATATATATATATATATATTATAGGGGTTACTCATTATCACATATACATATGGAGTTATTGCTGACCGATTTTGTCAACCATCAACCATAACCTTAAAATCCCTACCTAATAATGTATAGGTCCCCCACCAAAACAGCTCTAACTTATCTAGACATGGGCTCCATAAGACCCTTAAAGGTGTCCTGTGGTATATGCCACCAATACATTAGCAGCAGATCCTAGTAAGTTGTGAGGTCGGGCCTTAATGGCTCAGACATATTTACCTAGCACATTCTACAGATACTGAGTGCTGAGAAATTTAGAGGCCAAGTCAACACCATGATCTTTTTGCCATGTTCCTTAAACCATTCTTGAACAATGTTTGTTGTGTAGCAGGATGCATTATACCGACGTACATTTCATTGTCGTTCGCGCCAGTCGGGTAAGCTTGCAGGCAATGTGACAACTAATTACTGGATGCCACAGGCATCAGTTTATTGGGTCTTGCTTGGCATCATCAATATGGAAGTGCAATGGTTGAAGGTCTTGGGCAATGTTTTTTGCCATGTTCTCTTTGGCGCATCATGTGCTATTTTCCATCCATCAAAGCAGTGTTATTTAGACACAGTTCTGCAGACATGATTCAATTGTGGGTTGATCTTCGCATAGATTTTGGATGTTTTCATTTCACCAGCAGACTTGTACGGTTCCTAAAGCACCTCATTTGGAAATGTTTCAACCTTGTTAGCTCATTTTCACAGATTGTACATGATTCTGAACTATAAAATAATATGGTTCTAACCAATATGTTGAATACTTTAATTGTTGTGGCAATAGAAATTTCCTGTTTTTTGTTCCAGATGTCATTTTTCATATATGCCAGTGGTTCACAAACTTTTTTGAATTACGGCTCCCTACAGTATCAGAAATTGTCGTGACACCCCTAGGCCAAATAAATCTTATGAAGTAATTTAGAAATCTATATTAAATTAAGTAAACTGTGCTTATATGTCATCTTTAGGGTCAGTTGTGTGGTGAGTGACAGGATTTGCTTCTGTTTGTCCGCATATTTTATGATTGGAAGCCACGAGCACTGGTTTTGCCTATTACATTGACCATATTGACCATATTATTCACCATTGATGAACAGACATCAATATTAAAACTATTATCAATCCGTGTGAGGTCATGATTGCTAACCAGAGATGATTCATGGCCATTGCCATAGCCTAGAAGCATGGGTCTTCAAACTGTGGCCCTCCAGATGTTGTGAAACTACAAATCCCAGCATGCCTTGCTACAGTTTTGCTATAAGGGTGTGTTAAAACTGTGGCAAGGCATGCTGGGATTTGTAGTTTCACAACATCTGGAGGGCCACAGTTTGAAGACCCATGGCCTAGAGTAAACTGTGCTACTATTTATCTGAGGTAATGAGGTAACCACTAGATGGCGCTAATAAATTAAATAAATGATGCTGAATAACACTTGCTTTTGGAGGCTGGTTAAGAACACATTGCAGACTAACTAAGACCACTTCAAGCAAAAGTTTCGAAAGCTAGTCTGCTACTTTGTGATTGCCACTGTGTTTATGCATATGTGAAAGAGAAAGAGATGTAGTTTTACTAGTTGCCAGCAGATGGAAATGTTTCGGTCACACATATATAAAACATAAGATAGTCTATGGGCAGTATTCAATGGGCGGTATTCAATGAGGCTGATTCGCCAGGTTTTTATGGCGATTTTGTGCTGTAAGGCGAATTTCTGACTAAAACGGTGAATCACCCTATTCAATGACCAGATGGCGAATACATTTCAAGGTTTTTTTCGCCATGATTCACCGAGTAGCAATCGCTATCTTTTTATGGTGAAGTGGAAGGTGAACTTTTAAAATAAAGTGGAATTTTATTCTGAGGAGGGGCATGTTATTTTTATTCATGTGCTGTAAGCACATGAATATATATTTAATTTGAATTTTTTTTTTTATTTTTACACAGACCAGCCAGCAGGGGGCCGGAGCCGAGCCGCTCATTAGATATTCATGTATTCACTTCACCCGATCATTACATATGCATGATCGGGTGTAGTGAATATACCCGGTCCCCTGCTGGCACCCCCGGGGGGCAGCCTGTGTTGCCTGGCTCCCGGGGAGCCCACCTCCCCCCCACAAACGTTCTGGGGCAGGCAGGGAGACTTCCATCTCCCTGCCTGCCACCGTCCTCAGGCTCCCTGCGGCGTCCGGAACGCAGCGAGCAGTGGCGAATGTGCAGCGAATCCTAAACAGGATTCGCTGCACGTCGCCAGTATTCACATTGAATACTGCCTAATGTAGGGGCGAGTGGCCGGTGAGGGGTTTAACCCCGCGCCGGCCGCTCACTCTATTCAATGATGCGGGGAATCCTTGCTGTCACAGGACAGCGAGGATTCCCCCAAACAGCGAGGCTCATGGCTAATGAAGGAAGACTGTTGCATTTAGCTGCGAAACTCTCTGCTTCTGCAGCCGCATACGCTGATTCCCCCTTGCTCCAAAAATGGAGCGAGGGGGAATTGGCATATGCGGGGGGGGGTCAGTTGAATATTGACCAGCCGAGCGGTGACCGCTTTTGCTTTTGTTGCAGTTAGCACTTTACACCTTCATAGGTTTTCCCGATGAAGGGGTGTATACCCCGAAACTGTCAATGTTAAGTATCTTCATTAATCCGGAGAGTGCCGGCTCGTGATTACCGTGAGTGATCTACTCCTACTATATATATATATATATATATATATATATATATATATATATATATATTGGATAAATAATAAAAGGAGCAGGTAACTTTGTTTCTGCTGATTTTCTAGATACTGCAGGTGCAGCCAGGTGCCTTCCATTCCAGCTGCTTCTGACTGCCTGTGGCTCCACTCACTTTATTTACAGTTCCACCCTCCCTATTCCCGACAGCCCTGCTAATCGCAGTAAATGACAACGAGTGGGCAAGGCCTAAACCGGAAAGTGAGCCGTTGATCAGCAAAAAAACACCATTTTGCCCATCGGGTGGTTTCTGGGTACACAGAAACCCCCCTGTGTACGCTACTGCTAGTGTGTGCTTGTACATGGGCAGGTTATTATGGCTAATTCTTATCTGCAGTCAAATTCTATGTTTCTTGATACAGTTTGAAGGATGTTTTTGTTCCATGCTTTATGTAGTGTACACACCAGAAAGACCATGATCGTGAAACCATCGTACGATGGTCGCACGATCTATTGGACCACACGATCTGCACACGATCTGTTTCCAATCTAATGATGATGTCATCTTAGATTGTACCCAATCTAAGATGACGAAACTTTAGTGCAGCAGGTAAAATCTCCAAAGTGGACAAACAACTGGCGGGGACGCGCATCGGATCAGAATCCCTTTGAAAACATGCCCAATTCTGCTATATTTACATACAATTGGTTGAAATTACTTGGAAATTGGGGGAATTGAGCCCAAATTGTTCTGGTGTGTACCCAGCATTAAAAAGCGGAGCATCTCCCAACCGCCACATGCTATACCACCCTCAATACCACCTATAACTCTAACGCCAACTAGTGGAATGCTGTGGAATCTCCCAAGTGGCATACCTACAGGATAATGCTGCATGTGCGTGCAGCTTACACTAATCATTTAATCTTCCGAATTTATTTCAAAACTTTTTCGTTTTATGTTATTATTGATAAAAATCTGCTCTCTCCTAGACATAATATAAAAGGTCCTGTTGACTTGTTTTCACAGTTCAAGAGGTTGTGTTTTGTGAATGCTCCCTGCTGATGGTCTTTTCAGGACACAGTACCAGAAGCCATATGGTGCTGCAATGACATCCATATCCCCCAGTCTCCTTTTTTTCTTAGAATTCACCTATCAGAGGAAGGTTATAAGCAGCAGAAACCAATCTGTGTATCCTACCATTTCAGTCATCCCTGACTTTACCTTCACTAGTTGCTCTTTTTTATTCTTGTTTGCAAGAATCTCTGTATTATAAACTGTCTAATGCAGGGCTGGGCAACACCGGCCCTCCAGATGTTGATTAACTACACATCCCAGCATGCCTTGCATCAGTTTCAGCATGGCCACATAGCAAAACTAATGCAAAGCATCCTGGGATGTGTAGTTCACGATCATCTGGAGGGCCGGTGTTGCCCAGCCCTGGTCTAATGTGTACAGTCAGTATGGTTAATGATGGGAGCTTCTATGCATCGATTATGATCCTTACTGTCTGCTGGACATGAAGGTCGATTTGGCTATATAGCCAATGACCTGCATGTTCAGTGGGTCCCGCTGACATCACTGAAAGATGAGTGGCAGGATGCAAATGTCAGCTGGTCTGATGCAGTGTATGGTCATTTGTTGACTTATAGAGGATGAAGGAAAATAGATGGTCCTCATGATTAAAACTGAATTTATTCCGTTGTTGTTTCAGTATAAAACACATTACAACACAAGAGTTTACCAACTGCCTGTCCCACCAGACCATAACCTCACAGTACCCACAGAACAACCCACTGAAGCAGTCAACATCAGTAACATTGTTGAGAATGTGACCCGAGCAATAGGAAATCTGCAGGAAATGATGAATATGGAGGAGGTGATACCTGTGGCAGGCTCAGCAAATGGAGTGAATGCATTGGGTCTGGTGGTTTTCTCAGTGTGCTTTGGGCTAGTGATCGGGAAGATGAAAGAACAAGGAAGAGCTCTGAGAGAATTCTTTGATTGCCTTAATGAGGCAATCATGAGGCTGGTGGCGATCATTATATGGTAAGGACTATATCTTATAACAATGATATTAAAAATATATAATTTAAGGATACATGCAACATCATTGACTAGTGCATCTACTTGATATATGTATTTGCTCATAAATTATACATAGTCATGTCATATTACCAATATTTCAGTTAAGAGTAAAGCATGTGTGGGGTTGAATTGTCCCGGGAGTGAATTATAATCAGAGTATTTTAGCTGGTAGACCTGGCCCAGTGCTATACAGCTCAGTGTTCCTCATACCAGAGAAAACTGTACTGCAATGCTTATATATTAGAAACAGTAAGGTTATGTCAAATCTTTAGCCTGTGTACAGTATGTTCCAATGACGCTGGTTATGTACTTGCTGTATATTGTAATTTAACATGCGGTATGATATCAACTTTAATACAGTTCGGATGAAGGGCCTCAAAAGAATACATGGGTTTTTCAGTAGTAATAAGGGATATTTTTAGTAAGTGTCAGGCTTTCCAAGCTGATGAATTTCTACCGTTTTACCAAATTTTTAAAATCGCAGTTTTATGTTTTATTGCTGCTTTTGAAAGTCATCGTCTTTAAAAAGCTGCCACTTATATTGTTGAGTTTAAGGTCTATAATTACTATTTATATGGTCGTAATGTTGACATTCAGCATGATGACATTGACTGAGCCAACACTGACTAAAGTGTATATATTGTGCATGGATATAATCAATTACTTTAAGGGGGCACATTACATGCATGTGCACCTCACAATCATGCAGCCAAGTTTAAACCTACAGTAGTTAAAGGCAGAAAAAAGTCACACTTCAAAAATCGCACACTGACATTACCAAAAATAGCAGTCTCCATGGAGATGGATACATCCAATCATGTGGGAAACCCTCTGAAGGTTAGCCCTGATTGGCAGAGAGGAGTCCCAGTGACTGACATCACTGGGATTCCCTCAGCAGCGGGGTAGAGCTGCACTGTAGCCACCCGAAAATGGTGCTGCCGCAGACCCTCCTCTGCAGAATTATAAATGCCACTTGGGGTGGGTGTTGTATTGGGCACATTGAGGCTCGTTCATTGGGCTGATACACACAACTACATAATGTATATAGATAGGGCAAGGTAAGACTTTACATTGACCTGTAGCAAGGTACTTTTCTTCCTCTACTTGACAATTCAGCCTCTGCATTCCTCCCGCATCAGCAGAGTTTCGCAACATTTTAGTACCCTGCTGCCAACTGATCCCAGTTACTGAGGGGGTGTGGGGTGTGCTTTAGACGATGGAGCGACACAGGAGGTGGAGCTTTAGATTACTAGGGGCAGAGCTTTTTAGAAGTCATGAAGGGGGGCTTCAATTTGCTCCTTGGGTTCTGCAAGCTTAACTCTGATACTGAGGGAGGGGTGAGTGAATCGGGTTCATGCTACAGAAGGACACTATTTTTGACATAGGAGGTGGCGTTAACGGCAGCCAGGGGGCAGAGCTTCAGTCTGCATTGTGGGTGATGCCAACTGAACTCAGGGGTAGATTTATTAAGCTTGGTGAAGTTATAATATGTCTGTTTTTTTTCACCTTCCTGTCATTTTTCAAACCAAGCCTGTAACTTCGCAGTTAGGAACCAATTGGCCGGTGATAAAAACCAGACACTTTATCACTTCACCGAGCTTAATAAATGTGCCCCTCAGTTACTGAGGGATGAGTGTGTGAATGGGCTTCATGCTATTGAAGGATACAACTTCAGACACAGGGGCTTAGAGGAGACAGGGGGTGGAACATTTGACTGCTCTTTGGGTTGATAAGACTTTTGCAGAATTTGGTGGGTGAGTGCTGAGTGGGCTGTCTTTGGTTGTGTCATGATTTTTTTCTCACGTCAACACAGGCTGCACTGCTGGGGATCTTGTGGGACTATTTTTATGAGTAGGAGCAGAGCTGCAGCCCCACCCACCCCATTGCTAATCTGGCCCTATGTCTCCCCCTCTACCCACCAGTAAGCATCAGCTGCTGCATCTCTCCGCTCTGCTATTCGCCAGAGTATAGCGTGATACATTTTCAGTAGAGCTCATAAGCCCTGTGGACCCACTGGGCCCTAGGCGGCAGCTTTGGTTTCCCAGTGCTAAATCCGCTACTGCCTCAAGGTAATGGATTTTTAGCTTATCTGATTATCTTTATTTGGACGAAACTCCAGGTAGCTTGTCTCAAGGGTCATAGTGCTTTTAGTTCTCCGCAACTGGTAAAATCTACAATACATACCTGTAAAATAAACTGGTAGGTTAAAACTGCTATGGAACATGTATGTATGTAAGCTAATAATAATATTAACAATATAATTACTGTCTTGGTTAGACAAAAAGTGACAATTCTTCTTCCCAGACTGACATATCGCAAAACAAGTTGGGCTACTGAAGGTCAATTAATTTTATTTTTAATAATCTCTTGTAGAGGACTTGTAGAGGAAAAGGCTAACTCAGACTACACCAGTCCTACACACACGCACACACAATACTATACTACTATATTACTTCTCGTAATGTTTTGGCGTTTAAACTATGCATTATGCTATCAACTAATGTTTTTAATTCTGTATATTTTGGTTCACAGGTATGCTCCAGTTGGCATCCTGTTCCTGATTTCAGGAAAAATACTTGAGATGGATGACCTACTGGTTATGGGTGGGCAGCTGGGCATGTACACCATCACGGTCATAATAGGACTTCTCATACATGCTTTGGTGGTACTCCCATTGTTATTTTTCGTTGTTACCCGGAGGAACCCCTGGCCATTCATTGGCGGACTCCTTCAGGCCCTTGTCACTGCTTTGGGAACATCATCAAGGTAGGTAAAAATGACTTGGCCTATGTTCTTTTAAATAGTTCTTGATTCTTACATGGAGCCATTATGTGAGCTTAATTGATATTCATGACCGATACCACTGTCCACTTAGCATTGGCATTTTTACAGTAGGTGCAGTGTGTGAGGTGCACCCATGTTTAATCAATTACCTTTCCGAAGTCCCACGTTGATAATGCAGATGAAATTGCATGGAAATAGCATAGCTGACCTTTTTGCCAGTGATTTGTGATTTAAAAGTACAGATTTGACTCCAGGAAAATTGCAGATGCTTTGCTTTTAGAGACCCGTGAGAACATGGCTGGTGTACACCGCACCACAGAAAGGAGGGAGCCCACATAGAAACTACATACAGGGCCTCTTAAAATGGCACTGCCTCTAAGTCCTTATAATTTCTCTAGCAGTTTGAAAAAAAGTGTTTCCAATACTGAACGATAGTATAAATTAGTGATTGCCCATTTTGGGTTCAGTTGCTGCACTGATTAATGGACATTCAGAGTAAACAGAACACAGTAAAAGAAAAAAGATGGGGAATTTGCATAATCCCTTTCACTGCTTTAGCTTGATCAATACTATAATCGGGCTTGACCACATATATTTTTTTAGTTGTGTTCCAAACAGAGGAGTAGCTAAGTGACATGGGGCCTTATTCTAGTTCACTCTTAGAGGAAAATTCCTTCTCAGATGGACAAAACCATCTGCACTGCAGGGGACAGATATAATTAGATTTGGGTGAGGTATTTTGTTTCGGTGCAGGGATACTAACTGAGGGGCAGATTTATTAAGCTTGGAGAAGAGATAAACTGGAGATAAAGCGGAGAAAAGGTAAAAGGAGATAAAGCACCAGCCAATCAGCTGTGTTTGAAAAAGACAGTTGGGAGCTGATTGGCTGGTGCTTTATCTCCTTTTACCTTTTTTCCACTTTATCTCCAGTTTATCTCTTATCCAAGCTTAATAAATCTGCCCCTGACTGCTTTATTTGTACACTGCAATACAGATCTCACTTTGAAGAAAAACCCCACCCAAATCTAATTCTCTCTGCACATGTTATATCTGCCCCACCTGCACTGCACATGGCTTTGTCCATTTGAGAAGGAATTTACCTCTAAGGCTGAACTAGAATAAGGCCCATGGTGCCTGGAGCAAGGGTATGTTTTGGCACCCCCATGCCCCCCCCCCCCCCCCAGTCATTTTTCCTTCTTATAGTAATGCCTCTAACACATGCCACACAAACCGTAATATCCATTACACATTATGCCACACCGTAACGCCCATGACACATTATGCCACATAACGTAATACCAATTGCACATGACACACACCGTATTCCCCACTAGTGCTGTTTTCACACTTATACATATAATTCTCCCTAAAGTGCCACTTAGCTACATGCTTATTGACAGGGGGTTACTTGCTTTTTGCCAGGGGGGTTATGAACTCATTACCAGGGGGTTATTTGCTCGTTGCCAGGTGGTAACATGCACATTGCCAGGAGGGGTGGTTACATCTTAATTGCTTGGGAGTGTTGTATGCTTATTGCTAGAGAGGGTTACATGCTCATGGCCAGGGGTTTCAGGGGTACTGCTAGCCAGCACTCTGGAATCTGCACTTTACGGGTAGTGCTGGGGTTTCTGTGCTCACCTGACAGACACTAGAGGTACAGGAGTACATCTAGCATTTGTCTCCTTTAAGGCATTGGTAATTTTTTTAGGGGCGCAGCGTCTTCGTTGGCACTTGAGCGCAGACTCTGCACCCCTGCGGTGCAACTACCCCCACCAGCATCTCCTGGCGCAGCGGAGGAGGGAGGAGAGGGGGCTGGCAGCACACCGTCTCTCCTCCTCTGCTCCTGGAGCTTGAATTCCACCTGAACCACCCTCCCTATTCCTCTATTTCCAAGCAGAATGCAATACAGGAAAACCCTCTAGAGATATTACAAGGCAAAGGGATCCATTGATCTGTGGGGTGAGCCACCTATGCTAGCTACACAGACATCAGTAATACGCATGGTTTAGACGTTAGTGCTGCATTCCATTTGGAATTTATGAAAATAAACTCTTTTGTGGATTTGCTATTAGAAAAGTTCCTCTAAGCCTACATTCAGGTTCATAAAGGCCTGAATATCTAACTGAATTTTATCCTTATTTATAGAATTAGATAATGTTAAAAGCATGTATATAATTCTATACGTTTAACTTTCTCAGTTCTGCTACCCTTCCCATCACTTTCAAATGCTTAGAAGAAAACAATGGGGTGGACAAGCGGATCACTCGTTTCGTGCTGCCTGTGGGAGCCACCATCAATATGGATGGAACTGCATTGTATGAAGCATTGGCGGCCATTTTTATTGCACAAGTAAACAATTATGATTTAAACTTTGGTCAGATCATCACCATCAGGTAAGTTGCTGAGCAAGTACCATTTTGGTCTCCTGCCATTGATTTAGGTATGGTTCCTCATCAAACGATTTTGGCATCTTGTCTTTAGTTATCTGCTTCACATATCAAAAATGCAAGCATTAGATAGTCTAGCATTATCTTCTCTCTGGATATATTATGTTAGAAAGGATAAGTGGCACACATACACAGTACTAGTAAGCCCGCTCAAAGCTAATGCTTCGAAAACTAGTAGATGTAGTTTCACTTGCTGCCAACAGATCGCAGTGTAAGCCCACTCAAAGCAAATGCTTCCAAGGCTAGCAGATGTAGTTTCACTTCATGCCAACAGATGGTAGTGTTTTAGGGACACATGGACACTAGACATACATATAATAGATGTGTAGTCACTTGGCACAGGTTAGACTTCTCAGACAACATCCATACATAATATTTCATACATAATATTTTGTGCATATTGGGCCGAATTCAGACCTGATCGCCCCACCTGCAGTGCATATGGCTTTGCCCAATTACATGCGATCAGGTCTGAAATTAGGCCTATTGTACCAATATAAATGTATCAAACATCCGCATCAGTAATCCTTATTTTTCTGTAGTTGTAAATGTAAAAGCTAATGCAAATCACTGTAGCTAAAATAAAGGTAAAGCATACCTCTCCATCTGTTCTCTGGAAAATCTGGGGAGGTTCTGATTGAGAGACAGGGCTATTGTTAGGAATCACGGTCTGTCCGCCTTGATGAAATGCAGAAATTAGCTGCATTATGTAGCAATGTGAAGAGCTACAATAACATCATTTTAGCAAATCACATCATTGTGCCCCTCTTTCCCGCTTCACATGAAAAGCAGGTGGCTGGAATTCTGGAAGCTTAAGCAACTAGTACTTACAGTGAAAGCCATCATGTTGACTTGATAAAAAAGATATGTTCTTCACAGTTAAAAAAGTCCAAAAATACATACTGAATGGTCTAACGTAGTAGCTGCATAGAAGTTAGAAACACTGGCCTTATTTCATTGCAGGAAGAAACGTAATTCAGAGCAAAGGGAGACCATACAAACTCCACACACAGGGCACTGGTCAGAATGTAAGCCACTAGCGTCTTTTCCAACACTGCTGCCTCGGATGCATTTATCTGTAACATTTACATAATGCATATATAATGTTTTATAGAACACTTCTATAATGTTTTTTAGAATGTTTGGACATTTACACCAGTACAGCTATCAGTACAATCTATATTCCCTACCACAGGTTCAAATAATAGGGCATTTTTGCCAGGAGCCAAATAATCTACCAGTATATTTTGGGGCTTTGTGGAAGGAAACCCAAGCAAGCATGTAAGAATATAAACATTCTGCACAGTTAGGACCATGGCAGAAATTGAAACCAACCTTGCAGCCCAATTTCTATCTAAATTATTTTATCGTAGTAGATCTAGTTTCTATATTGTAGCAATCCACTGGCAGGGGATATCAGATGTAGATTATATGTCCTGAGAGCTTTCTGGCCCATGTCTTTTTAATCATGGTGAGAATGAGAAACTGTCATTGAGAGAATCAATGAAGGGAAAAGAACTCAGTAAACTTATTTAGTTATCACAAAGGTCAAAGATTGCTCTGTCCTCTGCTTCTGCACACCTGGAAAACGTCACATACAGTATAAACTTCCAAATCCCACTTATAAAGTATATTGATGTAAAGATGTGTGCAAGAAGTACCACAGAATACATCACTACTTTGAGTACCATTTTGGACAGCTCATAATAAGGAAGAAAATCTTGTATCATTTTCCTTGGAATCAAATGTGTTTTTAGTAATGCAGAAAATAATCTATTAATAGTCGGAAGAAAGGTGTGGCAACCCAAGAACAATATTAATAAGAGGGTAGTTAAGGCTAATTAAATTGCCCAATTTAATTAAGCTTGACTTGAGGCTCTCAAGCAAGAAATGGTGTATGTAACTATAATTAGTAGAGGGCTTTACACATGTAACTGGCCTATTTATACAGTTGCAGTTTTTGGTTTCATAAGGAAATAGTTTATTAACTTATTGTCAATTATTAAACTGGCATTTTGAATCAATATAATTAAAGTTTAAACTCTACTTACTATATTATGTGGTATTTACAGTCATTGTCATCTCACCCATGTCTATTTGCATGTGCGACGTTCATGGGCATGGAAGAACAGCATCAACCATGAACCATAGGAAACTCATTGGGTGATTGCAGGTGTGACTAACACCCAGGCATCTGTAGCCAGGCATATGCACATTGCAACACTGATGAACATTACTACTGTACCTCTGTGTATTAGAAATGTTATAAGATGCAGAATTAAATCTGGGTAGTTTTTCAAGCTGATTTGCAGATATTGGCAGCTATTGCTAAAAAAAAGTGTATGTTTTATTGTATACATTTTTTTACTCTAGAATTACAAAAAAAAAGGAAAAAATATGTTATTTACTGGACTGAAGTACCAACACTGAGGCACAAAATTATTCTTAGCCAAACCAACTTAAAATATATCAAATAATCTGGCCAAATGAAATACAAAGCACTGCAGAACATCATTTTTTTCCTACATTGCCTGTGTTTGATTAAACTGTACTGGTAATATAAACCAATGAATCTAGTGTTATTGTACACATCAGTTTTAATGCGATCAGTGCATTTTTCACTTGTACTAAGTCTATAGTGAACTTTTAAGGACTATTTAAAGGATAAAATGTGGACAAGTAGTTGGAGGTGTGAAGTATAAATCCGATTGGACGAGGTGCTTAATTTTCATTTTCCATTAGGTTATACGATGTATTACTTATTCTGCTTTGTTATTTAAAGATGTTAGATGAAATTTCATCTTTATTTTCCACACAGTATCACAGCAACTGCTGCCAGCATTGGAGCAGCGGGCATTCCTCAGGCTGGGCTGGTTACCATGGTTATAGTGTTGACATCGGTGGGGCTCCCCACAGAGGATATAACGCTCATTATCGCTGTGGATTGGTTCTTGTAAGTATCTAAACAGTGGGGTAGCAAAATATAGGACAGTTACCTGACTTGATACCAGAAATTGTTACTGAGGATGAAGCATTTCATAGACCATTAGAATGGTTGTTCTAATAATAGTGCATTGCAGAATAAAACACACAAAATAACAATAAATAATAGTTATATATAGCAAATACTTGACTTTGAATGTACCAATCCAATTTGTTTTAAAAGTGTTTTTTTTTATCTATTTTTTTTTTTAGAAATAGTTATTGTTGTGACACTATTATAATATGACCTTCATCTTCCTGTTGTAGTTTGGGTACTCTTTACCTAGCACGGCGCCCATCGTGGTCATCGCGGGCATTGAATGCACTAAAAAATCGGGTGCGACGCGACCGACGCGATGCCCGCGATTTCCCATAGGGAACAATGTTAAATTTCTCAATTGACCCGATTTTACTGTTCAATGCCTCAATTGACACGATTTTTCCATAGGAAACAATGTTAAATGGCCCACAGAGGCCAAACACCCACCCTGAAGTGTGAAATGGCCCCCACAATTGTTAACGCCACCCCACGATCAACGTGAACCCGAAGCGTGGCAAACGCAGCGAGCCCGCGAGGGGCGGCGGTACGCGTCCTACGACCTTTTCATACCCCCCACTATCCACGTCGGCGTGGAGTTGAGAATAGAATAGTGTGGCGAGCGCAGCGAGCCACCGAGCCCGAAGCGTGGCGAGGGGACGCGGATACCTGTGAAGCCCGCGAAGGGACGCGTTTACCTGTGAAGGTATCCGCGTCCCCTCGCAGGGCTCGGTGGCTCGCTACGCTCGCCACACTATTCTATTCTCAACTCCACGCCGACGTGGATAGTGGGGGTATGAAAAGGTCGTAGGACGCGTACCGCTGCGCTCGCCACGCTTCGGGTTGACGTTGATCGTGGGGTGGCGTTACCAATTGTGGGGGCCGTTTCACACTTCAGGGTGGCTATTTGGCCTCTGTGGGCCATTTAACATTGTTTCCTATGGAAAAATCGTGTCAATTGAGGCATTGAACAGTAAAATCGGGTCAATTGAGAAATTTAACATTGTTCCCTATGGGAAATCGCGGGCATCACGTCGGTCGCGTCGCACCCGATTTTTAGTGCATTCAATGGCCGCGATGCCCGCGATTTTTTTACCTGCGATGCCCACGATCAAAATCGTGGGCGCCGTGCTAGGTAAAGAGTACCGTAGTTTGTACTATTCTTATTTTTGTTACTGTGTCTTCTAGGGACCGTCTCCGTACAACCACTAATGTCCTAGGGGATTCCTTAGGAGCTGGCATAGTTGAGCACCTTTCTAGACATGAACTTCATAAACAGGATGCAGAGCTGGGAAACTCTGTTCTAGAAGAGGATGAAAAGCCCTATCGGCTAATCTGTACTGAAAATGACATCCAGAAGCAGCCCAATAGTGAGACATCTATGTGAGTGGCATACATGCCCTTCACCCAGTGTCATCTTCTCCCCATATATGTGAATTGGATTCTTGGAACGTGTGGCTTAATTTGTTAGTTTCCCACTCACCATGTTAATGCTTTAGCAACACAAAGGACACTACCACATAGCAAACTAGGAAACCTGCGTTAATGTCCAGAAAGGAGATGAGGTATATTTTAGACAAATACAGTGGATATCTTGTCTTCATTTGCTGGGATGTTATCGGAATCCTGGCAGCATTCTTATTGCTGGGGTCCTGGCTGCATGCTCATTTGCCAATTCTGCAGTTACAATGGAAAGTATTACTAGTCTTCTGAATCGGAATGGGAATGCTGGAAATCCCATTTAGCGGGACATTTTCTTTTGTGTATGACAAACTTACTGCTTCTTCTCTTAATGAGTATGGTGATTCTTTCAAATAACTTAGTTTTTTGAAGAACAGGACAGTTTTTCAAGTAATGGCAGCTTCATCAGATATCTGACATTCTTTGGGCATTTCCATATTTGTATTTTTCTTTTTAAAGGAACTCCACCTATTTGCACTAGATTCTCAGATGTTCTACGGGTGACACCAACACTTCCATATTCCATTCCATTCCATAGATGTTACATGCTTTTGAGAAAGATACATACTTAAGAAAACCTGGAAAATTTTGAAAATTGTATGACCTACAAGATCAGACTGATCTGTTGCCGAAGTACATAAAGGAAGAATAACTTCAATTTGCCATTTCAAAGACCTCTAACTAATGTTCTTAGAAATGCTTGCTACAGATGACATTACTACTATAATGATGAGAAATACTAAACAGAATGTCAAAAGCTTCATTAAATGCTGTTAATATTCATGTCCAATAAAATATTTACCTAAAGCAGTGGTTCCCAACCCTGGTCCTCATGTACCCCCATCAGTGCACATTTTCCAGGTCTCCATACAGAATCACAAGTGACATAATTAGCTCCACCTGTGGAGCTTTTAAAATGTGTCTGAATAATGAGTGCACCTGCTGGGTGACCTGGAACACATGCACTGTTGGGGGTACTTGAGGACCAGGGTTGGGAACTACTGACCTAAAGGGACCCATACAACTAGCCTGTATAAAGGCAATTCTCTGTTTCACTAGTGCAGGTGTAGCCAACTCCAGTCCTCGAGAGCTGCCAACAGTTAACATTTTGCATGTCTCACAGAATCACAAGTGAAATAATTAGCTCCGCCTGTGGATCTTTTAAAATGTGTCATTCAGTAATGAGTGCACCTGTGTACCTGTGAGGTGAGGTGAGCTGGGAAACGTGAACTGTTGGTAGTTCTCGGGGACTGGACTTCGCGACTCCTGCACTGGTGTCAGGGATTCAGAAAATCCAACATGATACAGTAGGTCTCCCGAACTCTCAGATTCCAACCAAAAGCTGGTTGTGATCAGCAAGTCAGGGATTTCTAACCTGTTATATTTCCCCTATTTCTTGACAATTTGCCAATCTTTGATGCCTGGTGATCATATGTATGGGGAATTGTAGGTGTAGATGTATGAACAGCATAACTTTACTTGACAGAGCATAAGACAGTCTTACTTTCTGTTGTTTAGTCAGCTGACAACATGAGATACAAAGCAATTAACATTAGTATTTCATATAAGCCAGAGCAGGCAATTTCATTGCCTGTAAATAACTAGTCATGAATAGAGTTTTATGTTAATAAAGTTAAGTTAATATTTTTAGCATGGTGCTGGTTGCAACAAGTATTTGGTACCAGGGTTTTTAAAAACTGTTTTACGATCTAATTAAACTAAGCTATCAGAGTTAACCCAAGACTTTAATATGGCCCAGGCACTGCAAAATGTGTAGGTATATTGAATATACATCAAGCAAAGTAGAGAATACTCTAATATTATATTTGTAATGAAGCTTACCTGGAATAGAAAGACTGTGGTATGCATACCTCATCATAATATGGTGTAATCCTTTTACTTGTATTGCACTGGTTCCTGGAATTTACTCTGTTGCAGATTAATGTTTGTTTTTGGTATACTCTGTGTCACTGGGATCATGACAGGCTACTGCTGAGGAGCCAAATCCCCTACCCCTACACATTTGCTGGGATAATGGAGTGGGAAGAAATTAGTATTGCATTAGCCATGGTCTCTGTGGGTTGGCCAGGCTACACTATTTCATAACCATCTGCTTGTCTTGGTATGCCTGACACACTGCAGGATATAAAGAAGAAAACCAGGTTGGCATGACCAATTTGAAGCCCTACGCAAGATTCAGGCTGACCTGTACATCCCATCAGAGGACAGCCACCATCACACAAGTTTTTGAAAATTTAGAGCTGGCGGAGCCATGCTTGGATGCTCAGGCTGCACAGATGCTGCTAGGCATTTGCCTTAACTACCTATGCCTTAGACTGGCTCTGGAAATATTGAATTCTGAAGATACAATAACGACTATTGGGTGTATATCATTTGTTCAAAAATAGAGTGCAGTCTTACATAGACCACAATCCTGAATGGTATGCATCTGCAATTGAATAGACTTGTGCTATATAAATGTTAAGACATCCATGAATTGAGCAGCTGAATATTGTTAGATCTCACCCAATGACTTGCCTAACGTCATAAAACAATCCTTTGGCAAGGTACACAACTATCTAGGGTGCATACACACTGTACACTTTTTTGATCAATTTGGTTGAAAGACATTTCCATTGAACCCAGTGTCCTGGACTAAAGATGTTGACGAAAAATATTGACGACAGACGAAAGAAGAAAGATCTAGCTACAGTTTATAGGCTCTTTTTGAAAGATATTCAAATTGAGCTGCATGCACAGTTGACGAACAATCTTGATGAACAACTGGCGGGTATGCGCATCATCATTCATCGTTTGTTTGTTGACAATATCTTTTGTCAACATCTTTCGTCCAGGACACTGGGTTCAATGGAAATGTCTTTCAACCAAATTGGTCAAAAAAATTGTACAGTGTGTATGCACCCTAAGTATTTAGAGCAGTTCAACTGTACATAAAATAACATGAAAACGCTTATCTCACTGTTATAAAAATGCAAACTGCTAGAAGGGTTTCTGCTTAAAAAACCTCAAAAACAAAGTACTTATTGACCAGCCCTATTAACAAATGTCCTAAATTACTGGATACCCAGTTAAAATATGGTACAATAACTCCAGGACTGGATTACATTTTTGAATATAACTATTAAAATGCATCAGGATTAATAACATGGATTTACTTGTAAATAGTGACTGTTACTGATTTATAAATGTATAATTATTTTGTTATTAAGATTAATTATTGGCCATGTTATTGCTGCTACCTGGGATCTGGATGTCTGTCTTTAAATATCTGCATTTATATTTATTGTGCTATGACTTATGATTACTTTTGTTTTTCACTTTATTTTTATTAATATTACAGAAATGCATATTTTTTATGGTTAGGGTAAAACTAATTTGTTGCTTCTTATTGTTTATTAAACAGCATACAGTTGAGATTTTGGAATTATATACAGTATGGATAAAAGGGGGATGAAAGCGTAAAAAGCTTAGTTATTAAACTAAAAAATTAATTAGATCTGAACAAAACAAAGAGTTGCTCCTAAATAGGTCAAGTATTTAGAGTGCCATTAATTCTGAATAAAATAGAAAAAAAACACGTACAATTTAACTCTTAGAAAATGCATCTTGTAGCAGTGATATTAATTCTCCCAATAAAGAATCAGGTCCTTTTGATGTTCGTAATGGGCTGTGTATGTTATTGAACTGCAGTAGAAGTCACATTGGGTTTGCTTGGTTTCGTGTAGTGTTAATAAAACATACTTTGCCATGGGTTTTTTTGTGGGGAGATTATGGTTAGCTTTTAATTATATTTCATTTATTTTTTAATTGAGTAGATTTGTGTATTGAATGTGATAATCATTGAATTTACACTATTTAACATTTTGGTTTTAATCCTTACAAAAATAAAAAATAAATTTGAACCACTCATTTCTTTATTGTTACTTTTCAGAACTTCTTTAAATAAAATGTGTAAACATATAGGATTAAGGTTATAGATACATTTTATATGGTGACATACTCTAGAACATTCTCTGTTGGAAGACTTTACTGATAACTACATAATTGTTTTTGGATAAATAAAAGTTTTTTATCAATTGTATATCAATTTATTTAATAAGGTGTTATCTTTCATGACTATAGGTAATATGTTCATTAAGAACCACAAGTGGAATTTATGCTAATCCAAACAAATGAAATTGCGTATTTAAAACGTTGCTTACTAAATTTAACATCTGGTTTTTTGTTTTACTTCAATGTATATTGGTACTTCATTTTTGTACCTGCTAGGCTTTTTTGTAGCCTTACTCTTCAGAGCTCCATATATGAACTCATTTTGCATACATAGTTAAGTGGTTCAAGTCTGGGATGATGTGTTGACAGTCAAAACATTGACATGGGAATGCTGGCATGGTTATGTTAACATTCATCATGTACTGCATATAATGATGAAATGTCAAAATGTTAGAATATATATATGAAAAAATTCAGACTTGCCTAATGGGACTGGAGCAGTTCCAGAGCAGATTCTGATCCTCCAGTCATTTTCCTATCAATTCTGGGTCAGTGAATAACCCTCCCTCCTGACCAAAGCGTAAGTAAATGTTGATATTATGACAACATTCTAGTGGTGCTGTGTGACCATACTTTATGTGGAATTCAATGTTAAGCAGCCCATACATGCTGCTATGAGGGCGTGCTTTCCGTGCTGTACTAGCACGGATCACATTGCATTGCATGTGCATCCGTTGTGCATGCAATGCGATGCAATGTACTTAGGTTTCATCACATTGCATCGCATTGCATGCACAACGGATGCACATGCAATGCAATGCAATGTGATCCTTGCTAGTACAGCACGCCCACAAAGCAGCGTGTATGGGCTGTTTAGATCTGACTGAAAGCATGGTGCAGACATTTGCAGAAAATAAACATATGACATTAATTTGGATTTTCTTTCCATCGATAATGATAATGATTATATATATATATATATATATATATATATATATATATATATATTAAAAAGAACATAACATATAGATAAGAAAATATAAAAAAAGGGGTTTATGAGATCACTTAAAACCTGCGAATCTGGTAAAATTCAAAAGACTTGCAAGAAGAAGTGAAAAATGTGACCGTAATGAAGCAAACTGTAATAGGGTGATTATTATAAAGCAAGCAGAGGTTAAATACGACATTGCACAAATGATCTTACTATCCAGATTTTTGGGACACTTGGTACAAAAGGTAGCAGAAATAAATTCTAGCCATTAGTGGTAGAATTGTGTATGGTTACTATAATGAAATATTATCAGTCATGCAATATTAAAGCAGCCAATGAGCATGAATGCTTAACACATGAAGTGTAGTGAGATACGTATGTATGCAAAGTATATGATTTGGGCAGTCTAGGCAGGGCCGGCGCCACTACTAGGCAGCGCTAGTTGGGGGAGCGGTAGTTGGGCAGCGCCACTGGGGGAGCGGTAGTTGGGAGCAGCCTCCCTTCCCCCCTGGATCAGCGCGCCGGCCGGGATTGAGCGGCACATGTTAATGCTGGGCAGCGCTGAGAACTTGGCTCGCCCTCAGATGCTGCCCGGCTGTACGCTGAAGATGTCTGCACCGGGACGGAACACACAGCGCAGCGAGCCCTCCCTACTGCCCGGTGAGCGAGCCCCCCCATGTAAAGCAGCCATATTAACCCCCCACCCACCCAGGCATACAGTATGTGCCTGCAGGGTAAAAACCTAAGGAATTCCCAAGAGAGCAATGGGATTCAGCCATTGAGCTAAACCCAATTTGCTTTTGCCTTGATAAAGAAAATCCCATAGGAAGTATACTTATGTTTCAGTGGCTTGAGTAGTAAAAGGGAGTAGAATGACTAAGTCAAGGCGAATGCAGAAAATTCTCTAACTTACTCGCTTATATGCTGGTGAAACAATAGATGGGTTGAAGGGTGTAGTTAAATGTGTGTCGGATTTTACTAGAAGCAGCCACTTGATGTAATCCCAGCCTCTTGCCCATGTTATGAACGTTAGCGTCCTGGAGTAAGGGGGATGCAGTTATAATCCCGGCATTCAAAATCCCGACACTTTCTCCCTCTGTGGGTGTCCACGACACCCATAGTGGGAGAATAAATTAGTGTGCCGAGCGCAGCAAGGGAGGGGGGGCAATCCCTTGCGGGCTCGCTGTGCTCGCCATGCTGCGGGCACAGTAGCTTGCTGCACTTGCCACCTATTTTATTCTCCATTGCATCGTATACCATAATACTAATTATGGGATGCGATGCAATATTGTACAATAAAATATTGCATAAAATGGCATACAATGCGATGGTATACAATATTTTATTGTACAACCACCCTGATGGGTCCTTACAATGTTAAATGCCCCCCCATTGTCAACGCCACCCCCAGGATCAACGCCAACCCCAAGCGTGGCGAGCGTGCGAGGTGCGGCGGTACGCGTCCTCCGACCTTTTCATACCCCCACTATCCATGTCGGCATGAAGTTTATTTTAGATAGTGTGGCGAGCTACAAAGCCCGAAGCGTGGCGAGCCCCGCGAGAGGAAACGTATTACTTTACATGTATTGCGCATCCGCTCGCCATGCTTTGGGCTCGGTAGCTTGCTGCGCTCACCACACCACAGATTAATAATTTTGTGAAGTTTGTTTTTCTGCATTTATATGTATTATATTTTATTTATGGGGTTATAATAAACAAACTTGCCCAGCAGCATATGTATAACCTGCTTAAGGAGAATGCCTTACTAATGGTGAATGCTAAATATTTAGAATTAACACTGACTGCATTTATAATAGATCCATGGTTGCTCCAAAATATACAACAGTTATATGCATAGTCGTGCGCAGTACATTTTATTAGGATGTGCCTAGCACCACCTATTGGGCAGGACTAACACCGCCAATCAGGTATTGTGTGTACAAGTATCTGACTGTATGTGTGTGCATAAGTATGTATATATGTATGACTGTATATCGTGTGCGACACTATGGATGTAGGGTTTTATTTGTGTAACTATGGGCAAAATCAGATGAACCCATTGCGAAATGCCATATTCCCGATTTGAAAATAGAACAAACGTTTCCTTAATCCGCTAAATTAAAAATGTAAATAAAATATATATACACATTACCCACCCTAACTAGTCAGCCCAGGCTAGGAGTTCTTGGGGAAATAGGAGCCCCTTCCTCAAATAAAGGGGTCCCCCCTCTCCTCCAGGGCACCCCAGGCCTGGGCTGAAGATCAAAGCTATCCTCACACCCTTGGGCAGTGGGTGTGGGGTTGATAGCTTGTGATTACAGGTCCCAGCAAGCCTGCCCCACATGCTGGTACTTTGGAGAACCACAGGTACCAGCATGTAGGGCATTAAAGGCCTGCTGCTCTCTATAGCCCCTGTAAAGGAAATATATAAAAAAATCCCCAGTTTTTCAAATATTTTAATAATTTGCTTTCTATTGACCCAGGGACACTGTTAATGTAGCCAGATCAAGGGGTGGAGTGATGATGAGGTCAGCCACGATTGGCTGGCCACAGCCATTTTGAAATTGAAAAAAAATTGCAGCTGTCTCACCCCGCCACTACCGATGAGGGACCCAGACCACCCCCGATGCTCTGTGCCCATCGGATTTAAAGTTTAACACAGTGTGGTACAGCCATACTGTGTCGCATACACTGTAATGTATGTGTTCTCCTTGCAATCCAGTCATCTCACCATCCTGTCCAACCACTAGGATCCGGCAGCCATTAAAATGGACAAACTAAAAAGCAATCTGTAGCCCAAGACTAAATCTGTAGAAAGGGTCAGTTAGGAATGAATGAAGCATGTTTGAAATCGTGTGTAATCACTACACCCATGCACCAGCTAGGTGGTCTGGAAGACATGAACAGTTGGTAGATCTTAAGGAGTGGTTTGGCCACCCTTGCACTATTGGTGAGTACATTCAAAATGTAACATGATTGTTTTTGCCATGACAATTTTAAAACTTTTTAGTCCATGTGGGTAGTATGTAGGAATTCTGCCGAACGCAATGGTAGTAGAGCACTGCACCTGTCCCCAAGCATGGCAAGCAGAGGGAGTCATGCAAGGTAAGCAGTACACGAATTGTGGTCTTAAGACCCATTTACTCCCATACATTAGCAGATATTTCAACCAGATAAACACAGAATCTTAGTGTGTAACCAACTTAAGGTTTTGATGATTTAAGAACAATTCATGACCACAATACCGGATAACCCGCTTAGATTCATTTTCTTGGGAAAAAGATTGTGGTAAAACACATCTGCTGTATCATGGCCTGCTCCTAAATTGCTAGAAATTGGAAAGAAGAAAAAAAAATGCAGCTGAACTAAGTATTTTCTGTATGCTCACTGTTCTAGCATGTAATAATTGAATCTATAAGTTTGTTTTATAACAAAGTCCAAATATTCCTTTTGGTCTGAGAGCCCTATGTCCTTTAAATATCTAGCCTTGGCATTTTAATATAAACTTTCTGACAAATTCAATATTTTCCCATGATTAAACGCAGTCATCAATTTGATAATACATGTGACCCATTAAACATGATTTTATAGTGACTATATTCATTACTAAAATGCCAAGGCTAGATATTTAAAGGACACTATTTCAGACATCATTCCATAAAAAATGGACATATCTGCTAAAGTCTGCAGAAAGACCATAACAAAAACAGGTACTTGTGTAATATCACGGCTCCCATCTCATTGCATACCATAAGGCTTAAGATGGTATGCAATGAGATGAGATGTGCTGCGATGGGACCTGATCTTATACAATTTAAAATTGTATACCATTGTATATATATATATATATATATATATAGTGGTCGAAGTGGGGCGGTATACGGGGGTATACCATACCGCCACTTTAATCTGAAGATTAAAAAAAAAACTTTTTTCCCCCCCTCAGGATGCTCTCTGATCACTCAGCAGCGCATATTGTGCTTTTGTAATACCCCTGTACAACAGGGCAGTCTGGCAGGGGACGTTGATGGACAGGGGGGTGTCCGAAGGTGCGCACTATATTCACTCTTTACATTTCCATACCCCCACTTCAAAATTTCCACTTCGACCACTGTACATATATATATATATATATATATATATATATATATATATATATATATATTTATATTTAATTTTTTTATTGTATAAGCACCCTAATGGGTGCTTACAATGTTAAATGCACCCCCACGCCACGCCACCCCCACTATCAACGCCAACCCGAAGCGTGGCAAGCTCAGCGAGCCCGCGAGGGGCGGCGGTACGCGTCCTCCGACCTTTTCATACCCCCACTATCCATGTCGGCGTGGAGTTGATTTTATATAGTGTGGTGAGCACAGCGAGCCCGAAGCGTGGCAGCCCTGCGAGGGGACGCGTAATACATGTAAAGTATTATGCGTGCGCTCGCCACACTATATAAAATCAACTCCACGCCGACATGGATAGTGGGGGTATGAAAAGGTCGGAGGACGCGTACCGCTGCGCTCGCCACGCTTCGGGTTGGCGTTGATAGTGGAGGTGGCGTGGGGGTGCATTTAACATTGTAAGCACCCATTAGGGTGCTTATACAATTAAAAATCTTATAGGGGGGCCAATTGACCTTGAAAGCACCCATTAGTGTGCTTATACTATTTAAAATCTCATCTCATCGTATGCCATATACAATGGTATACAATTTTAAATTGTATAAGATCCCATAAGATGGAAATCGTGGGAGCCGTGATAATACACAAGTACCCAAAAACATACTGTTATTCTGTTCTTGTACAGAAATTCTTTTATTTGCACGGATCGATATAACACCTCAGAAATCCATTTCCAATATAAACCAGAATTATTCCCAACTGGATCATACCCAAAAATATCCTTTTAATGGTAAGCAAAATTATATACTCCATCAAACTTTTTTGCTAGCTCCTCCCCTCCTTTTCCTTCATTATTGACAAATTTTTATCATTATCACCATTTTTAGAGGTGTTTTTATATTATTGAATAATGATCAGCAAAGATTCTCATTAGGACCGGCTCTTCAGACATTATTCCGATTGGGTATGTAATACATCACACCAAACAAATATGTTTTATAAATTTTGAAATGTACTATGAATTTACAAGTTCCCCTCTTTTCTTCTGTACCATCCCCAGTTTTACCCCTGATGAAGTTTTAGAGACGAAACGCGTCTGTTTTTGTTGAAATAAAAGACTATTCATCCTGAAACGGACTGTGCATAATCATTGCGAATATTATTAACACTGAAAACAAGGAAATGTATTTCAGAATGTATCTGATTTTGTCATGATATAATACTAGGAGATACACCGCAATTGTGTGTGTGTATATATATATATATAAATAAAGTCATAAGAATATATGACTTTAGATTAGACCCCTTGGAGGAATATGAATATTGTAATTTGTATTATACAAATACATTGTATACTTAACACAAATAGAAATAAAACACGAAAACACATGTACACATTAAACCCAATATAATCCAATAGTCACTTTACAAGGAAAATATAATAAGGTCACAATTTTTCTTCTACTTTTAACAAAGACCAGAACAGTTAGCATGGTTTCCAAATGGGCATTATTGGGATTGCACATGCATTGTGTGTGTACAATCCAGGTTAATGAGATAAGAGCATTTTATTTAGATATTGAAGAATTGTAGTATTTCCATATGTTAATTATTGACGAAAAAAAAAACGTATACAATTCTCAGGTAGCACCTAAATCTAAAAACATTTATACATTAAAAGTAATCCCATTGAAGCCTGGGAAGTAACTAAAGGGTATGAACAATTTTATTCATAATTTCAGATGCTCATAAACTGGTGGGAATATTTTCTGCTGAAAGTTCTAGAAACCACCAAATAATTCCAATGGAATCCAAGCAGTGGATAAGTGATCAGGTCAAAGAAGTTGTATTTTAATCAAATTAAAAAAGGTCTGTGTTTATAAAATATTGTACGTAATTGTATAGACTACAGTTGTGGAAACATTTCACATTGTGTGGTTTGCAAAAATGTGCAGTAACTTGCAGGGATCAAGGGGTTAAGTTTGCTTTACAAAAAGCAAGGATTATACTCACGATAATACCTTTTCTTCGGAATACTTCATGGCAGCCATTACATTGGGTTCATCCCTCTCTCCTCTCCAATTAGACAGGTAGTTTTTTCCCCTTAGGATCCAGCCCCTTCCTCTATATAATCTGGCACCTCCCTTCAGACCGTAGTCTTTGACTGTCTCCGTCCTGATCCTAGGGAAAAAACACAAACAGGGAGGGCCAACAAACTTTTGGGCTGCCATGAAGTATTCCGAAGAAAAGGTATTATCGTGAGTATAATCCTTGCTTTCTCCTTCATACTTCATGGCAGCCATTACATTGGGATGTACCAAAGCAGTAGGGTGGGTTATACTATACCTCAAGCCAAGACTTGTCTAAGGACCTCACTTCCAAAGCTTGAGCCCGCGACATCCAATGCATAATGCTTAGAGAAGGTATGCAAGGAAGACCAGGTGGCTGCTTGACAAATTTCTTTAGCTGAAACTTTGGCCTCTCTCGCCCAAGAAACCGCCATTGCCCTTGTTGAGTGAGCCTTAATGCCTTCCGGAACTTCACGACCCACTTTCTTGTAAGTGAATGCAATTACTTCCTTTAGCCACCTTGACATTGATTGCTTTGATGGAGCCAACCCTTTCTTTGCCCCCTGGGGAATCACGAATAACGCTTCTGACTTCCTGAACCCTGCCGTCCTGTGTAGATAAATCTTGATAGCTCTCAAGACATCTAGGGTATGCAATTTTTCCTCTTTCTTCGTCAGAGGATTTTGGAAAAAACAAGGCAAAATTATTTCTTGACTTAGATTAACTGAGGAAACCACCTTGGGTAGAAAAGCCGGCCTAGTTCTTAGCACTACCCGATCCGGGAAAATCTTCAAATACTGTTCTTTAATGCACAGAGCATGAATCTCTCCCACTCTTTTTGCTGAAGTTATTGCAACTAAAAATAACATCTTCCATGTTAGAAACTTTAACTTTGCTCTGTCCAACGGCTCAAACGGAGCCTCCATTAGTCCATTCAAAACCAAATTAAGATCCCACTGGGGGATTATTGACCTAACTCTAGGCCGGATCTTCCTGAGAGCCTGACAAAACCTTTTAATTAAACTATGTTCTGCTAGTTTCTTGTCTAGCAGCGCACTCAGCGCCGAAATCTGGACCTTGAGTGTCGAAGCCGACAGCCCTTTGTTAAGACCATCACAAAGAAACTGTAACACTTGAGGAATATTTGCTTTAGGAAAGGTAAACTTGCCCTTGGACCAATTTGCGAACACCCGCCATATTCTGTAATAGATCTCTGACGACACCTTCTTTCTCGCTTGGAGAAGTACTTCAATGACTTCTGGGGATAAATTCTTGTCTTTTAGTTGCCGCCGTTCAATTTCCAGGCCGCTAAATTCAATTTGTGAGGCTCTTGGCAGTAAACTGGGCCCTGCCTGAGCAGATCCTGAGTCACCGGAAGAAATACTGGACCTGCAATCGCCATGCTCTCTAACATGGGGAACCAAGCCCTCCTGGGCCAGTAGGGAAGGATAGCTATGACTTGGACCCCCTCCGTTCTGATCTTCCACAATGTCCTGTGAATGAGGGAAATTGGGGGGAACACATACCCCAGGTGAAACTCCCAACTCTGTGATAGGGCGTCCACTCCGCTCGATCCCCAGGCCGGGTACCGTGAGTAGAACTGTGGCAACTTCTTGTTGACTGCTGACGCCATGAGGTCCACCTCTGGTTGACCGAATTGCTCTACTACTTCCTGAAACACTGAGTCCTTCAGTTCCCACTCGCCAGGCACCACGCTTGTGCGGCTCAGATAGTCTGCCAGCTGATTGTCTTCCCCCAGCACATGGAGCGCTGATATGGACAACAGATTTTCCTCGGACCAGCACATGATGTTCCGCACTTCTTCTAAGAGCCCGTGACTCCGTGTACCTCCTTGTCTGTTGACATAGGAGACGGTAGTGGCGTTGTCCGAAAAAATGCGCAGATGCGCCCCTTGGACTTCTTCGCTGAAGAATTCGATTGCCTTCCACACGGCCCTTAGCTCTCTGTGATTTGAGGAGAACTCTGCCTCGTGCCGGGACCACTGACCTTGACATGTCTTGCCCAGACCATGAGCCCCCCAACCTGTAGCGCTGGCGTCTGTGGTGATCACTTTGTAACGGGGACTTGCCAGTGAAGATTTTCTTGGCACCAGCTGATCGGTCTCCCACCATCTTAGGGACTCTTTGGCTGCCTCTGAGATCTTTATCCTCCTTTCTAGTGGCACCAGTCTTCTCGAGTAACCTAGAAGGGACCACTGGAGAGGTCTCATCCTCCATCTGGCCCATGGGATTATGTCCACCGTGGATGCCATCATCCCTAAGAGACTCATTGCTGACCTGAGGGACACCCGATCCTCTTCGTAGATTCTCGAGATTAGCTGCTGGATTTTCTCGCACCTCTTTGTGGACAAGGATACTTGAAACCTCACGGTATCCACCAATACCCCCAGAAACTGGAGACTCTGCGTTGGTTCTAGACAGCTCTTCTCCCAATTTAACAGCCATCCGTGTTTTTGGAGAAACCGAATTGTGTAGTCTCTTGCTGTGACCACCTCTTCCTCCGAAGGTGCCACGATCAACAGATCGTCTAGATATGCCCATATCATGACCTTCCTTTTCCTCAGTTCTTCTATCAGGACCACCAGGACCTTGGTGAAGACCCTTGGTGACGAGGTGAGACCGAAGGGCAAACAGGTGAACTGGAAGTGATCGTGACCTACGCAGAATCTCAGATATTTCCTGTCGTCTGGGGAGATGGGAATATGGAAGTAGGCGTCTTTTAGGTCGATGGAGACCATGAAATCGTTTCTTTTTAACCCCATTAAGATTGACCTTGTAGTCTCCATGTGGAACTTTCTTTTCTTTATGCGCAAGTTTAATTTTCTTAAATCTAATATAGTTCTGTAACCTCCAGAACTCTTGCTGACTATGAAGAGACGAGAGTAAAACCCGGTTCCTTCCTCTTCCTTCGGGACCCTCACCACCGCTCCTGATGCGACGAGTCCCTTTAAACTTAAATTTAGAGCTTCCCTTTCTATCTTCGAAACTGGGATCTCTGAAACACAAAATTTCGCCATTCTTGGCTTTGACATGAACTCTAGGTGATAGCCAATCCTGACTACCTCCAGAACCCATCTGTCCCGGACGGTTTGTTCCCAGACGCGAGCAAAGCCCAACAGCCTTCCTGCTACCTGGGCTTGCTCCACCACGGGACCACCGTCACTGCTTCTGTGTGGTTCCCGAACTTTCGCCTCTTTTCTTGACGTATTGCCGAAAAAAGGCTCTGGACGTCCCCTGCGTATATCTGTCCCGGGCAGACCTACCAGGCCTGTAGGACTTGGCTTGCCTATACGCTTGTCTGGAAGAATTTGAGAAAAATCTCCCTCTTCTGTCCTGTGGTAATCTGACTGATTTACCGCCTGACATTCTTTGAATCATCTGATCCAAACGACTGCCGAAAAGGAAAGCACCCTCATAAGGCAACGTTGCTAGCTTGTTCTTCGAATGGGAATCTGCCGCCCATGATTTAAGCCATAAGGCCCTACGGGCCACCAACCCTGATGTCAGGGATTTTGCTGCAAAATCAAGACCATCTAGGGAAGCCTCACACATATAGTCCACTGCCAGCTGCACCTGGGTAAGACTTTTACTGATTTGATCACGGGAAACCTTTTCCTGTATGTCCTCCTGCAATGCCGAACACCAAATCCTGAGTGCCCGAGACAGGGAGGCCATAGCCACACCCGATTTTAACGAGACTGAGGCAGAGATATGTAGTCTCTTTAGAGCGCTCTCCATTTTTTTATCCATAGCGTCTTTCAGTGACGCCCCATCCTCAAGAGGAATGGTAGTACGAGTCGTCACTTCTGACACTGCTGCGTCGACTTTAGGTATATTACACCACTTAATGAACTCTTCATCCTCAATGGGAAACATCTTTTGAATTCTCTTAGTCGACCCCACTCTCTTGTCGACACCCTGCCACTCTTTAGCCAGGATATCCTTCACAACCTTATGCACCGGAAAAGATCTCCCTTTTTTAGAACGATCCTCAAACAATGCGTCAAACTCGGATTTTGCAGGCTGCTTATAGTTAAGTGTCCTGTAGAGATTTTTAAGCACTGCTTCTACCAACTCCACATTAAATAGACGCTCGTCCTCCAAAACTTCGCCTGACTCAGCTGATGAGCCCCCAGACTCCTCCTTGTCCGCATCATCATGTACTGACACATCACCATCATCTTTATCAAGGCTAGTCTGGGACCTGGACCTCTTATTCCCTGCGTACTCTTCTTTGGAAATAAAGTTTTTCTTCATCCAGTCTCTCATTTCAGCCAACTGGGCAGATATATTCATACCAACATCCTTTTTTGTCAGACACTCTAAACATAGTACTGTCTCTCCCACAAAGGCTCTATCACATCCTGGACAGATTTTAGTATTCTTGGTCTTAGCCACTTTCTTTCTGGGCACTGAAGGCACACTACAAGACAAGAAAGAAAGATACTAACTACCTGACTGCAATATGGCATGCTAAAACAGCGTGTCCTCATTGAGAGGACTTACCTGGGCGGCGGTGTAACCCCCTTCTGAGAGGCATCCTCCATGGCAATAACCTGGCTTGTTTCCAAAAAAGCGCTCCTGCAGCCGACCAGCCTTGCGCCTGTAACACCGACCAGGCGCCTTTTAATACACGCTGCCGCAGCAGCAGCCGGCGTCCCCCTCTCTGCTGCTGGCGCCAACCCGGCGTGCACTTCCGCCTAGCTGGAACGCACGCGGCCGTGACCCGCACGCCGCGTGCATCCGTCGGAAGTGACGCGCTCGCCACTGACGCCGTCCTGACTGCCGGGGAGACTCAGCGCTAACCAGCGCAGGAAGCCGGAGCCTGCATCCGAACGCTGGGACCACGCAGGAGCCGGCAGACAGGTGATACATACATGCAGTATGCAGGGAGGGACGCTGTGGGTTCTATAATGTCCTTGCCGCCGGCCCACGGACATATTTTAGGCTTAGGCACCGCCAGCCTGCCCGCCCAGGTCTCCGGTCGCACAACCAGCCTACCGGGTATATAAAAAAATAACAAACTAAACTCTAACTGACTACCTGTCACAGACAGAAGGAGACAGGAAAAAGACTACGGTCTGAAGGGAGGTGCCAGATTATATAGAGGAAGGGGCTGGATCCTAAGGGGAAAAAACTACCTGTCTAATTGGAGAGGAGAGAGGGATGAACCCAATGTAATGGCTGCCATGAAGTATGAAGGAGAAAAAAATATATATATAACTTTAGAACAAGTTACTGTACAGTTCTTAATCAAACCCTTTGTTTTTTTTATTTGAAACCATTTAAAAAGATAAAATGATCCAAATTGAAGTTCAAGAAATCAATGACCAATATCTAATAATAATAATAAAAAAAAAAATCTATTTAAAAAAATTGCACCAGCTTGTCACAAATATCCAGACCTCTTAACAGAAAAAAAACCTAAACAATACTATTTGATACACTCAGCCAGCCATATGGCACTTCACAAAACATACCTTTAAGACAGATTTATATATATATATCACATGGAAACTATTACCACCAGAATAAAGTATTTAAAATCACATTACAAGTTAATACACATTTACTGTAAATATATATTGTTTTCTGAACAGTTATGGTCTTAAAATAGCTTCTGAAATTCCCAGGCTTGAAAGGGTCAACTGGAAAGGCAACTACACAGTACCAAGGGATGGGGTACAAGGCCACAAGTTCACACATTCAGAGCACATAAATCCAACAGTGCTATTTTAGGAACCATGCTATGGTTAACAGAAGTCCCAGTTTGCTTTTCCATTTTAAAAAAGGAAAAGAAGCCATTTTGAACTTTCAAAGCATATGAATTTCAGTTCAGTATTTTGTGCAAATTATTGTACATTTCAGATACAGTAAGTGATACACTTCTACCAATTTCTGCCATATACTATTGACAATTTATTAATCACTCAGTTACACTCTTACTAGTCAAACTACTGAACATTGTGCAACTTTGACTATCACATGATGCCTGCTTTATTCATCAGGTCAATGGACACTTTTACATTTAATAAAATTGGTATTGTAAGTTGGTTTAGGTTTAAATGAGCCAGCAGTGCTGTGGAACCAAAATGGTCAAAACATACATATATATATACATATATGAAAGCATGAACATAGAAGGAAAGGGGAATTGTGGCGAGGCAGGTTTATATATACTAAGGCACTGAATTGCTAAAACTCTTGGTTCTTTAATGCCAAAGGGAAGTTGATGCTGGAGCCAGACTAGAGGTGTTGCAACAGACCAATACAAAATTTATATCGCGTTACAGATACTTGGTCAAGGGATTTTTTCCATCAGTCCAAACATGAAGAGGAAATAAAAAATAAAATAGATAAATCCATGGCTGGATTCTGAAGGCACCAGAGCCAAGGCAAAAAAGGGCCTACCTCAAATTCAGAGCACTACCATATCTCAAAGATAGGCTTTGCCTATGCGATGCTTTGGTATCTAAACTTAAGACAGAACAGTCATAAGTGTACATCTGACACACTGTAAAATGAGCCTATAACATGTATTCATTACCTAACCATTAAACTGGCAACAAGCCAAAAAGTACATCATATTATCAAAAGTTAATAAGCAAACATGGAAACAAACCAAAGTTCATCCTCAATTTAGTTTTATGAACAGTATTAAGAGAAATCGGTCATTGTCTGCATACACTCCACAATCTCTTACTACAGAGGAACAAGATTTGCCCTTTGTGTTACCCACGTGTGGGCATTCTGTGTAGGTACTCACTTCCTTTTGTTGTCTAATGCAATGTGATTTGGCAAACAAAAGCAGCCCATTTCGAGGATATTATAGAAGATATAGATATATATACACATTTCTTTTTATATATTTTGAGGTAACATAGCCACAGTGTGTACCTTGCAGAAGTTATATTGTGAAACGTGAAAGCTTCGGCCACAATCTATAAGTCTTTTAGAAGTCTCTAACTTATTATAAAAAAAAAAAAAAAAGTTGTGTCTTTCTCCATATTCCTAGCTCAAAAGATTTGATTTTAAAATGAACTTAATATAAAGGATGCGTGAGAAGGTGGCACATATGGCTGCAGTGAGATTGTCAGGTTTGCATTGATGTCACATTTGCCCTGTGTGGTTTTCCTTTATTCAAAAGTGGAACATTGAATGTTGGGAATATAGGTAAACTCTTCCAAAAATAGAAAAATGCTAAAAACATAAAACTTCTAAAATGTGGCATGCAGGCACTGGTTTCATCAAGTTCTTGGATGAAGGCAGACAGACTCAGAAGTTAGGAGACCCCATCTCAGGGAGCAATAAGGCGCAGATAACTTGTGTTCTCTACATTTCCTGCATGGAGCTGTTAATATCCAGACGCTCTCTCTTGACTTGAGGTTCACCAGAGACACGAAGATCTCCATCTGTGTCGCTTCCCAGCTCACTGATGTCATCTGTGGGGAGGGGGAAATGCTTTAACGATTATAAATAACAAACAAAAAGAAAAAAAAACTGGCAACAAAAATACTGTCAATGATGCAAAACCATGCTTTTTGTTTGAGGGAAAAATTGTATATGCGTTATGTATAAATGTAAAAGTGTAGTATCTGAATTAGGATTACAGTTAGCAAAAATATTTAGATTGTGATAAAAGTGAGGAAGCTCTTATGGGGTACAAGGCCACAAGTTCACACATACTACTTTGCACAAGACATTTTTGCTTGAAGTCTAACAAAAAATTGTTCTCTTTAGCCCTTGGTCAGGTGCAATGTTCAATATGATAAAATTTGCAGAATGCGCACAATAGGCACAACCTTAAAATAATGCGTTTGGAACCTAAAAATGTCTTCATTTTCATAAAATTATCCATAAAACATTTCTAAGGGGTTTTACAAAAATTGAATTGTTTAAGGAAAACCGTGGCATTTTAATCAAAGTAATTTTGATAGTTCTGAAACTTCTATGTACACCAAGTAATGATAGAAAATCGTGAAAAGGTTCAAACAAAAACGGACCTTTATGCTATCCAACATTAGATAAAGTGACAGCTACACAACACCACGAGGGGCTCTAGAAAGATGCGATTGCAGAGTACAGAACTCACCTTTATCCATTAGTACAGGGGACATTGAGGACAAGTCACTGAACTAAAAAGAGGAAAAAACACAAAACATACATTCAATTTCTGGGTGTTTTAAATAGTTTTAGTAACTGTAATTATCTAGTGGTCACATTAGCAAAGGGAGGCATTCAATCCTGGAGGATATTCCCAGTGCTTGGATATATCTGCCATTTTCGCATAGAATAGATAGAATTCACATTTGATGTATTCAACTTTTTTGTGATTCTACATCTTTTTGGACGGAAACTGCTGCTAATTCGCAAATTTAGCATCAGTTTCCGCAAATGCTGCTGCAGATTCAGCTCTTTGAAAAGCTGAAGCTGCAAGTCCCTGCAGGGATTCAATAGGTTCTGGCCCTTCTTGCCAAGTATTGGAAATATCAGTCAGCATTGAATACCCCCCAAAAATGTTTCAAGATTTGAACAGAGCGAGATACAATAATTATTAAATTGAAAACACATTGTGAACAAGATAAGCAATCCCACCTAAAAAAAAAAAAAAAAAAAAAAAAGCACTTTTGTATTATCACGGCGCCACCTTACACTACGCTGTCAGCATAGCCCAACGGCAGCCTAGCGTAGTGTCCCTGTGGCAGCCCTGTGTTACATACTGGCAAATGCTTCCATTTTAAACCCCCACTATCCACGCCAGCACGAAGCATGGCGAGCCCCGTGGTACGCATCCTCCCGACCTGTTCATACCCCCACTATCCATGCCAGCGTGGACTTTGTTTCATAAAGTGTGGCGAACGCAGCGAGCCCAGTGCGCCCCGCGAGGGGACGCGGAATACACGTCAAGTAATATGCGTCCGCTCGCCACGCTTCAGGCTCGGTGGCTCACCACACTTGATAAATTCAACTCCACACCGACGTGGATAGTGGGGGTATGAACAGGTCGGTAGGTCCCCTCGCGGGGCTCACCATGCATCGGGCGGACGTGGATAGTGGGGGTGTTTCAGGAACACATTCACACCCGTCATGTCAGGCAGGTTAAAAATGGTCAATGGTTTCCACACAATGTAATAAGCGCTGATGCAACGCTGACTGACTACGCTAACTACATAAGCGCCGGCTAGCCATGAACATACTGACTACACTGGCTGCGGGAACACGACGCTGACTACGTAACTGCCGCCATGATAATACAAGAGTACCAAAAAAAAAAAAAACCCCACACTTTAGGATGGCATGCCCACTGCATTTTAATGTGTATACCTACTCTCCACACTGCATCAATAGAATTATGAATCAAGAGTCCAACCTATTACTACTTCTGGGCAGCTTTCCGCACAAAAAACTTTGGCCTACTGTTTTTTCCTAATCTACCGCTCAGTCTATCTTTACCACAAGTCATGGGCATTCAATGTCAAGTTTGGGTCCAAACCGGGGGCTAGCCATTTTCCCCTCTGTAGTAAAATCTGGTAGAGAGGTTTAACATTAAAAATGAACAAAGGTAGATCCAAGACACAAAATCGCTTCATTAAAATCTCTACACCTACTCCAATCACGAAATGATCTGAAAAATGTATCAATTTACATAGGAAAGATTTATTTGGAGATATTAAATACTCTTGTAGGAAAGGCTCTGGATGGTACCCTTAAGCTTACCTCTCCCATCACTGCAATAGGGGTTTCTCCAGTTGCTTGGGCCACTCTGTGTTCTACCAAATAGAACATATATTCATCATATAGTAACCGGATGAGGTGAAAAGAGCCAAAACTGGCAGCACTGCGAAGGGTAAGGTCTCGAATAACCATAGAACTGTGGAAGAAAGAGATTAAGCTTTAAAAATATATAATACTTAAGAATCATAATAAAAAATAAATTGTGGAGCAGATAGATTTCCATTTAGCATGGCTGATAAAGTACTGATAAAGCAGGAAATACAAATAAAGTTTTTTTTGTTTTTTTTAATACTTGTGTTAAATCCTGTTTGCTAAATACATCGGACACTTCCAGGAGTCCATACAACTCCTGCCACTTCTATATGGTGCCCCCATCCTAAGGAAAATTCACAGGAGGAATAAAGAAGAAATGGATAAAAGAAAAGCCAGCCACAACCACTTATTCTCCAACATTCAATTACATCCACTGGGGACTCTGATGCCAATTATGAGACTTTGGTATCACAGGGGTCTATGCTCAGAGGAAGCACCTTCTCTCAAAAGCATTGCAAATCTATGCACAAAACCATTCCCAAAGCTTCTCAGACAGTGACCAACCTAATAAACCTAACCTAATAAAGGGCGTGCCATCAAAATGTACCAATCACATAAAAGTCCTATTTACAATGGTTCTTTGAAGTAGGACAATGCAAAAAGCCATTAATACAAATAAATCTATTAGGCATTGTGGTGGCCAAACTAGACATGAAAATCTGCAAAACAAAGCCTGCTTTCTCTGAAACCTTTTACACTGTGGAAGTGTGAGGAAAAAACATTTTCTATTTAAGGGATACATCCACTTAAAACAATGGGCTTCCTAGGGATGTAGCACCTGTGGCAAAGGGATTTTCAGACCAACGCATTGGGGTGCAATGCGTTGGTCTGAAAATCCCTTTGCCATAAGAATCATAATGCCAGATTCACCAATCTGACAAATCTGAAAAGGCTATGCCTTAGACAACACCATGAACAGGCTGCTGTGATCTTGAGACTGTTCATGTGCCACATGTTCTTGGCCAGTCTGGATCCATCTAGCAAAATCAGTGGAAACATTTGTACTGGAGGCAACATTTTAAAATGAGTTGAAATTCCCAGGGACATTATCACAGCTGAACTGCCTCATTCTCTGAAGTTCCACAAGAGGCAGTAGACATGTAGACCTGTTCGTGAAGAGGTATAAAAACAGGTGGAGGCTTACGGATTAGATCTTTTGTTAATAAGATGGCTTTCACTAAGCAGCCAATGGCTGCTTCAAAAGAAAGCATAAGAGTGAAATGCATTACAGATGTTAGGAACATCTTTGAATCCACTGTTTCTGCCCATTAATGGGTGGAAGAACAGTCACTGCAGTAATGCACCTCAACCTGGAAGACATGCAAAATTGCTATCCAAGGAATAGAGAGTGCGAACCAGGGAGCTGCAGAAGAATGGGGGAAATCCCATGCATACCACTGCACACATGTTCCAAATGGCTACTATTGTGCCAGTTACGACTAGAAGACTTCATAGGGAGGCAAATGCAGCGCAGAACTTAAGATGGTGTAACTAGTGCCAAAACAGTGAACCAATAGCAGTGAGCGTTATGGAGTAGGGATAAAGCACGAGTTACCGTTTTCAGATCAGATGGACATGTTTGGTGATTGCCAGGAGGAGGACTGATGCCAGAACATACAATAACCTACAGTAAACTATGGTAGTGGAGGCAAATCACATAAAGCCACAAATGTTCCCAGTGAAGGGCTGCTACACCTAACCTGCCTCCCTAACACCAGAGGTACTGCACTGAAAGGAGCAGGGCTTCTCCAAGGAAGTCATAAGCATCAGAATGAGGCACAAGAGCGGCAGCTCGTTAGGCTGCTCCCAGCATCCTGTTGCCCTGAATGATGTAGTGGTGCTGTGTATGTTGAAGAGTTTAATATAATCTTTTTAAGTAATTAAGGCAAAGCAGTTCTGTAGAAAGAACTCTACTCTTGTGGATACTCAAATGACCCTTTTTTTACACCTACTCCCACTACTTCCCAGGATCTATATCTAAATAAAATGTAATTGTAGGAAATATACTGTATGCAAAACTTGCTTTTTCTTTTATCTTTTTTTAGATCATTCTTAAAATCAGATCACAGGTTCTCAAATCCAGTCCTCAGGACCCCAGACAGTGCATGTTTTGCAGGTCTCCTCACAGAATTACAAGTGAAATAATTAGCTCCACCTGCCGGGTACGCACACTCTACAATTTTTTTTACCAACTTTTTTGACCAATTTCTTTCATTTCGGCCATTCTGAACGAAATTGGTCAAAATATCTTTCAGTGCGTTTGTGACAGATGAATGATTATGTGCATACCCGCCAGTTGTTCATCAAGATTGTTAGTCAACTGTGCATGCAGCTCAATTTGGATAGCTTTCAAAAAGAGCCTATAAACTGTAGCTAGATCTTTCGTTGTTCGTCAATATCTTTCATCAACCTCTTTCGTCCAGGACACTGGGGTTCAAGGGAAATGTCTTTCAATGAAATTGGTCAAAAAAATTGCAGTGTGTATGCACCTTTAGGATCAAGTTTGAGAAACCCTGAATTAGATTAACAATAGATACAATTTGCTGAAAATTAAAGAAAAACACAACCCTAATTAATCAAAGGTTTTATTAGGTAGAAGAAAGTTTTAAATTTAAAGAAAAAAGAAAAAAAAAGTGTTCTGCATAAATGTAATGCAATATACTATAAGCATGTACAGCAAATAGGCTCTTCTCACCTGTAGAAGGACCACTTAAGCAGGAACTGCCTGGCAGCCTTTGGAAAGCTAGGGCTCCCTTCATGTGGCTTCAGGACTTGGGTGACCACATTATCCAACCAATTTGCCCACTGGTCTAATGAGCTCTGCTGCTGAAGAGTTAGCTTGAAGTCTTGCTCCAGTTTTTGGACCATGCCTTCCTCGCACTGACATACCCAGGATGCTTGCTCCTAGGGACCATAAACAAACAGGATCAAACATGTGAAAAGAAAAAAAAACGACTTTTTTTTACTGTTTAATTCTTTATTAAATTTTCAAAACAACCCATGGACAAACATTACATACAAAAACAATACTCAATACATATACAAACATATACAGACATATGATTCAAGTGCTTACAGTGCAAAATCTGATATGAAGGCCAGCATGCTAGTTCCCAATAAGATCGTACTAACTCATCGACTCCTAGATATCTCCATAGGGAATGAAAGGATACCAAATTCTCTCACATGATTGATCCTTTTTCTGCGATAGCTAGCGCTAAGGCATCTATGACCGAGCATGATACATAACTAAATTTCAAATTTCCACTACTTAACCAAGTGCTTATCTTGGTGAACAGTGTATTTCAAATTAATAAATAAATATAGAAAACTGAATAACAAATCACAAGCAACCAGGATATTATAATAAAGTGCATATCGATTAAAAAAATAAAAATACAAAATTAAATATCACAACTAAAACATACAAGATATTATGTGGTAAGTTAATAAATTACGAAATACAATACTATAACGCATTGCAGTAGTGTCAAGTGCAAGTAAATTTCATTTTTAAATCTAATTCCTAAGAAGTACCTACAAAATTACAATATTGTACTATACTGAGAGCTAATCCATTTCCCCCATATCCCATAAAATTTCTTCACCGCATTACCCGTGATATAGATATATTTCTCATGCTCGATCATATTATTAACCATGCTATACCATACCTGGATATCAGGTCCCTTTTGCGACATCCAGGATTTAGCAATTACTGCTTTAGCAATAGCGCATAGATTAATTGCTAAACATCTATCCTCTTGGTTCAATGCGTTAGTAGGCCAGATACCCAACAGAAGTGCTTTAGGAAGAATACATGCTCTTGGTATTCCGAGATCACATAGAGTTCGCTCCACTCCCTGCCAGAAGTATTGTAAGGCCTGGCAATCCCAAATCAAATGCCAGAAATTACCCCCCGTTATTTTACATTTAGGACACTTATTACCAAGTCCGTCCGAGAACTTGCTAATTCTATCTGGTGTATAATATATCCTGTGAAGAATATTCAACTGGATTTGTCGGATCCTAAGTGACTTAGTAGCCATGACTAGGGCTTTCATGGCGTTTGCCCAATTGAGTTCATTAACTTCAGGGATATCTTTATTCCACTTAACCCTTAAATCCTCCAGATTGTCTGTTACAGCGAGGTCCAACAGGAACTTATAACATCTAGACAGACGTTTACCACGAGATAGCTTCCCAAGGAATTCTTTCACGGGGGATTCTACAATTTGGAAGGGCCTAGTGCGAGATAAAGACTGAATAGCGCTTCTCAACTGTAAAAATCTGAAAAACATTCCTTGTGGAAGCCCAAATTCTCCCTGCAGCTGAGAGAAAGATTTTAAATTGTTGCCGTCAAAAATCTGACCCAACATAGTAATCCCGTAATGTGCCCATATCCTACTTCCCTGTTGAGTTTTCAGATTCTGTAGTTGGGGGAGCTGGAAAATATAGGATTCTGGGTCTAACCCCTCAAATTGGAGCTTTTTCTCAACCTCTTTCCAAATGATCCTAGCTTGTTTCAGTAATGGGGGAAGACATTTTGGAGCATTTCTCATCAGAAGGGCCTGAGACGGAGTTAGCCCAGGAACAGCCTTTTCAATAAATTCTAACAGATCATCAGTGCACTCATTTTTACTAACCCACCCAACAAGGTGACACAATTGAGCCGCCTGATAATAGAGTTTAAAATTCGGCAATGCTATCCCTCCCATAGTAGTCGGTCTACGCAGTGTAGTCAATTTAATTCTAGGGGACTTGTTGCGCCAAATAAATGTGGAGACAATCGAATCAAGCCTTCTAAAAATAGAATCCCTGATATGAATAGGGGAATGCGTAAAGATATAAAGCAGCTTAGGCAATGCAGACATTTTAACCAAATTGGCACGCCCTATTAAAGTAAGTGGGAGTCTTTGCCAACTTTTAAACTTGTTTTTTATCTCCTCCAGGAGTGGATCTACATTATCTATTATATAATCACAAGAGTTTTTGGAGATCATAATCCCCAAATATTTGATTTTTTCCACTATAGGAATTCCTAAGCTAGTGAACATCCCACTTCTTCCAGCTGGTCCCTGCACTAATAAATGGGATTTATTATAATTGATTTGCAGGCCAGAGTAAAGGCCAAATTCACCAATAATCGCCATTATTTCAGGGAGTTTTATAACATAATCCGCCATTCCAACTAAGAGGTCATCGGCATAGAGGGATATAATATTATGGCCAATACCCACCCTCCCTATCCCTTGCCTTAATTTACAGGCCAACGGTTCCATAGCCACCGCAAAAAGGAGGGGGGATAGTGGGCATCCCTGTCGTGTGCCTCGAGATAATGACAATGGCTCCGAAACGAAGCCATTTACTAAAATGCGAGCAGTGGGATTGCTATATAAAAGAAAGACTCTATCAACAAATTTTCTACTCATTCCGAAGGCTAAGAGAACTTGTTCTAAATAGGGCCACTCTACGCAATCAAAGGCCTTGTTTGCATCGAACGATGCTACCCCCACTTCATGACCAACCATATCTGCCATTTGCAGATATGTATAGACCCGACGGAGATTATTAGCAGTGGACTTTCCCGTCATAAAGCCATTCTGGTCCGGGTGGATTATAGTGCCGATCACCCTGTTGAGCCTGTTTGCCAACATTTTAGCATAGATCTTGGCATCAACCGTCATCAGGGAGATCGGCCGAAAAGAATCCACCCGGGAAGGATCCTTACCATTTTTTAAGATTAACGTAATAATGGCTTCTGACATGGAATTGGGTAGGACACCTCCCTTTTCCATATTCTGGAAAAGCTGTAACAATATAGGGGAAAGTGTACCTGCCAAGGCTTTGTAGAGTTCCCCTGGGAGTCCATCGATTCCTGATGCCTTATTTGTCGGCAAGGAATTAATCACCTCCCTCACCTCCTCTAACGTGAAGGGGGAGTCTAATACACACCTCTCCTCATCAGATAGTGTGGGAAGTTTAATATCTTTAAGATAGTTAACCAAAGAATCCATCACGATGTTACCTCGGGTTTTGTTGATAGAACTCCCTGAAGGCTTGAGTTATATCGCTTGGAGTTACACATGTTTGACCTGACTCGGAGGTGATTTTTACTATAACATTAGAGGGTTTGTCAGCCTTAACCAAATAGGCCATATAGCGTCCCGCCCTGTCGCTGTTTAGGTAGAACTGATGGGATTGTTTCAACAACTTCTGGTTGACCATAACCTGTAGATGCTCTACCCACCTTTGTTTTGCAGCTAACCAATCCTGTCGTGCAACTTCAGTCTTTTCCTCTAAATATACTTTTTCATTATCTAATGTTAGTTTTTCCAGATCTGTTGCTGTTTCACAGTTTTTCTTTTTAACCCCAGCAACTTTTTTAATCAGACTACCCCTCAGGTAGGCCTTCAAGGCGTCCCATACTAGATTAAATTGAGCCGTTCCCTCATTAAACCCAGAGAATTCTTCTACCAACCCTCCAATTTCATCCCAACCATCCAGTTGGGGAATCCAGGACGGATGTATTTTCCAAAAAGAGAACCCACGCTGTTGTCTAGTATCTATCTGCATTATGATCGGGGTATGATCAGAAATACCTTGTGCTTTATACTCAATTGCCTTCAACACATTCTCAGAGACCAGGATCATATCGATTCTCGAGAAAGTATGAAATGTTGCCGAATAGCAGGAAAATTGCTTAACTGCTGGATATCTTTCCCTCCAGGCATCTCTCCATCCTAATTCCCGTATGAAGTTAGCAAAATTACTGCTTGTTTGACTATAACCCCCTTTAGGACTCCACCTATCTTGACTAGAATTCATAACAGCATTGAAATCTCCAAGGCATATTACCCAACTGTCAGGTCTTTCTATTATGAATTCGACCGCAAGCCTCAACACTTCGAACGAAAAAGGAGGAGGGATGTATATAGCAAGGATACAAACTCTAGTCGAGTCTACACAACCTTCCACAAACACGTATCTTCCATATGGATCGATTTTTGAGGACAACGTTTCAAACTTAACATTTTTCCTTATTAACACAGACACCCCTCGGGAGTGGGGGGAGAAACAAGAGTGAAAAGACGCTCCTATCCACGATCTATCAATCGCCTTCACCTTCTCACCAACCAGGTGAGTCTCCTGCATACAAATTATGTCGGCCTTCAAAGACCTACATTGACTTAGTACCAAGGAGCGCTTTATTCTCTCGCTTATCCCCCTAACATTCCACGTTAGGATCGATATCATATTTCTGGTGATAGTTCATTTCTCCCCAGGTCTGAGTTATTCCCTCAAGCATCAAGCCTAAAATATAATGCCTAGCATACCTATATTTAATATCAATGCAAGCACTTGTATACAGAACACGAAAAACACAACACATACCCCCCTCCTTCCCCCACCCTGTATAGCCTACCCTGTTAGGTATACCTAATCCCATCCCCCCCCCCCCATACAGCTACCATACAACAAAAAAAAAAAAAAACACAAAACAAACAAAAAACAACCCAAAAAAACCTATCCAATCGCCTGAGGCAACTTACTCTAAGTCACTAACCCAATGGCGTGCCTGCCCTCCGTACACCCCACCAGAGACCCCCCCGCACCCCTCACATTAGATTCAACCGGATTGACATTACCCACAAAGATCCTCCTCCAACATTTGTAGTTGCCCACCATAAACATTAATAATAGAGCATAGTGCAACCTAGAAAAGTTAGAAGAGAAGAGACCCCCCCTGGACACCCTAATGGACCCATGAAAGCTTCGACTTCCAGCACACTATTCAAGGGGCTGAAGGAAGAAGACCTTACTAATAGAACCATCGCAGTATTACTAGGCCCTGAAGGATTTAAGGAGAATAAGAAGAGCAATAAGAGACAGGGGTTATGGAAGAAAAATCTAAAGAAGAACACTATTAAAAAGAACTTTCTGCCAACAATTAAAACACCATATTTGAGGATGTTTATGAATAGTAAGAGCTTTCATAGTTCATGCGAGCCGATCACAGAATTCAAACACCAAGGGTGAGTAGCCGACCGTCACCACTAGTACAATTACTGAGGGGCTACAGGGCCAAGACCCCTATACAGAAAGCTGCCGCCCCGCAGGGTGATGTCTGTCCAGCCACTCCGTGGCTTCGCCAGGACTGAGAAAAAACTTTGTTTCATCATTCGTGACAACTCTCAGCCTCGTTGGATAGAGCATCGAGTACTTGATGTTGAGCTCCCTTAACCTTGCCTTTATATCACGAAACCGAGCTCTGTCCCTTTGTACATCCAATGGGAAATCAGGGAAGATAGATATCTTATTCCCGTTGTGAACCAAGTCGCCTTTATTTCTAGCATTTCTCAGGATATTGTCCCGGTCACGAAAATGAAGAATTTTTGCAATAAGTGTACGTGGTTGCCCATCAGGAATCGGTGGTTTAGATGGGACGCGGTGCGCCCTCTCTACTGCAAAATAGGGCGAAAGGATCTCAGACCCCAGATTTTGCTTCACCCATTCCTCCACAAACTTTTCTGGAGAGGACCCTTCCACTCTCTCCTCCAAGCCCACAATTCTGATATTGTTACGGCGCATCCGCCCTTCCAAATCAATACTTTTACTTTGAAGCTCTTTAACTGCTTTCTCCAACATTTTGACCTGGGTTTGTAGTGGAGGAAGGGTGTCCTCAATATCCGAAACCCTGGCTTCAACTTCAGTAACCCTGGTTCGGATCTTTTGGGCATCCTCCCTTAGCAGGGTTATATCCGATTGAACTTTGCCCACTTGGACTGACAATCGGGCCTCGCTGGCATTAACAGCATCTAGTACTTGCTGCAGGGTGACTTCCTTCAATGCCTCAGCCCCTCTATTCTCTTTTGTGGGGGTATTGAGCGGGGTAGTTTCCCTGGAGCTACTGGTATTGCGCGGTTGGGAGCGTGCAAACTTTTCAAATTTGGCTGCCGCAGAGTTCTGGTTTGCTTTCCCCATCTCGATCCAGGGGGATGTACTGCTAGGCACAGGAGGGAATAACGGCCCTTGGAACTTCACCACACACACACACACACACACACACACACTCAGACCGTTCTGAGCGAGATATTAACTGCAGTTATTTTTATCAATCCAATAGGAAAAGGATTTGCTTCAGGTGTTATTAGGAGGAGAAAAGGTATCAGGGCAGACTAAAGCAAAAGGAGCAATGCGGTTCCAACACCAACCGTGCACTCTCTGGTTTAACCAGCAGGGGACCACGCTGCAGCCCACTCGCAGTATAGGGCGTTCCAAAACTTATCTTCACTGCCACTGAGTAAATCTTAGAGCAAGCTCAACTCCTATACACCCCTGGCTTCCACGGCCCCTTCTCCAGCCTGCGGATGCCGTCCGCGTGTGCGTGGATTTATACAGGCAAACACAGTATCTTATTGCACGCGGCACCTCCCCTTGCCTAGACAGACCAGCGTTCCCAATAGCACATAATTCAACACACAACCGCCTCTTGTGTCAGGTGTTATGCTCACCAAACACCACTGCCAGTTCGTTCTCGGCCAGCTTTACCGCAAGCACCAGAGCCTCCTGTAGCGTCAGGTTTACCCCGTCATGTTACCTCCAATGCGCCACCTCAATCCGGACACTCGCTTCTCTCGCGGCGTAGTATCACCTCACTGCGCCCGGAACTCTCGCGATGATAAGCTTGGGAGCCTCCGCGTCACCCTCCCGGCCGGTACACAGACCGCAGGTATCGGCTAGCGTCTCAGAGCCCGCTCCAATCTGTTAAAGGACTTACATCCACATAACGCTGCTTGTTGGGTAGATAGCTTAGGTGGGTAGTTTTTAGAAAGGAGGGGATGTTTCGGGGGTTAGCGTTCCTGCATGGAGATGCCGGAGGGCAGGAACCTCCCTCAACTCACGCACGCCGCCGTGACCACGCCTCACATCTTCTCGAAAAAAAACGACTTTAATAGCTCAAACTAAACACAGACATTTACCACTGTATTTCAGGCTGTAATGTTTTGCCTATTTACCTGAACATTGGCAAAGTCCACACGATTAAGGTCACTAAGCATCTGATTAATCTGTGATGTATTTTGCAGGACAGCCCGAGCTGCTTGTGCCAAATGATTTAGAGATGTGTATCGGCGCAATGTTTGGGCAAATGCACTGACAACCCCAACCTGCAAACAGAACTAAAGTTAATATATAAGAAACAACACAGTCACTCCTTGTTAATAAAGATTACTCAATGACAGATTGGGTAGGTTCCTACAATGTTAATGTGGCACATACTACACCCTCCAAGTACTACACATTTATAGGGGCATTTTGGCCAAAAATGGGAGAAAAATGGGAGAAGAATGGGGGAGGGGACAAAAAACAAATGTGCCCCATAGGGACTTAGTTGATCAGCAGTAAAACAGGTGTTGAATTATCTGAAACTGGTGGTTCTAGAGAGATGAGAGGACTGAGGTAACATTTGGTGTAGCGTGCCACTTCTATTTCACCATCTCCCCACCATTTACAGCATGTGCAAACAGAGACCATTGTGAGCAGACAACCAAGGATTTAAATTTACCTTTGCCTGGACAATCTGCTGGGGAAAGTCACTCATTGCATTGGTCAACCATCCCTCTAGACTCTTTGCAAAATTTCTTATAGCCTGTGTAAGAGTACCTGATAGAGAGTGAGAGTGATGGAGAACTATAATTAGCAGTACAATGTATGCAAAAAACCATCGTTAACAAGGTTCATCTACTCCTAAAGATTACTATTACAAGTTTCTAAGTATTATGGAAGTAAGACACAAAACAATGCAACAGTATATTGCCATTAACAGGTAACATCATTTTAACCATTTGAAGAGCGGTTGGAACACATCTACAGTACAGTAAATAAGCTAAGCCTATAATAAAGAAAATACACAAGCAGAGAAGTCCAGTTCTAACAATCACACTTATAGTAATGCTACACCCTACAAGGCGGCTTAAGATCTTGTTATTTGGGAGGGGGAAGATATACTGAATTGCTTCCTGTAGTATAGTACCATAAACATATGGACTGAAATTGTTGAATGCATAAAGAACAATTAACCATAAAGGGTGTTAAAATGCAGCACTTCACAGCAACCAATCATTCTCACTAGAGACTAAAGCCAACTGCTCATTGATTAACCCCAGAAGTCATGGTTTTTCTAGGATGCCATAGCACCATCTTGTGTTTAATATGATCAGTTGCGCCTCCTTTCGATAAACTACCAAATCAGGTGACAAAATATAGCTTCAGAAACAGGAAAATTGGAAAAACCAAAAGCTAAGAGGTTTTAATAGTTGTTGTTTTTTTTGCAATAATGTTTTAAAAAATCCTGCTGATCATATTAATACTGTTAAACATTGCTATGCTAGCCTAAACATTAATGCTGCTTTCCCACTGCAGACCCGTTTTAAGTACTGGTATTTTTAAACGGTATTTAAAACGGTATTAGCATTCCCACTGCAGCAGATTGCCACTGCAGCAGATTGCCGTTTTAAATACCGTTTAAGTGCTATTCCCATCGCAGTGAACCGTTTAAAAAAAAGAGCGCCTGTCTTTCATAACCTCCCCTGGTACCTTTCCTGGACCCACCCTCCCTCCCCTGGTACTTGCCCTGCACCCCCCTCCCTCCCCTGGTACCTGCCCTGCACCCCCCTCCCTCCCCTGGCACTTACCTGCGTGGGGGATCCGGGCAGCGGGGTCCGGCATCATGGCATGGGCACAGCACTTCAGGTCCCTCCCTGTGGTTGGTGATGGATGCAGGGCAGTGGGGATGCAGGTGGGGTCCATTTGGGATCCGGGCAGTCCCTGGGGCTGATGGTAACTAATAGTTCCCACTATGCGCATGTGTATTGAGCGCCCTGCATATAAATGAGCCGCTCATTACATATGCGCATATGGGATGAGCGGCTAATTTATATGCAGGGTGCTCAATACACATGCGCATAGTGGGAACTATTGGTTACCATCAGCCCCAGGAACTGCCCGGATCCCAAATGGACCCCACCCCGCTGCCCTGCATCCATCACCAGCCACAGGGAGGGACCTGAAGTGCTGTGCCCATGCCATGATGCCGGACCCCGCTGCCCGGATCCCCCACACGGCAAGTGCCAGGGGATGGGGTGGGTGCGGTGCAGGTACCCTTCCAGGAAAGGTACCAGGGGAGGGGGAATTAGTGTGGGATTTTTAAATACCGTTTAAGAGGCATTCCCACTGCCTTAAAAACGGTATTTAAACGTGTAGGACTCTGGCTTTTAAAACGGGTTGAAATACCGGTTAACTTTAACCGGTATTTCAACTCTGGCGCTTTCCCACTGCAGCCTTAAACGGTAAATTGTGGGGAAAAAACGTCAATATACCGTTTAAGAGCTGCAGTGGGGAAGGGGCATTAGACATACATGTTTAATTGGACAGAAAAAGAGTGTCTTTTCTTGGTGCACCTGGAGAAGAGTATTAGTAAAACATTACTTTTATTGAATTCATTTAAAATAGTTGCGAATATAAATAAAAAATAGACAAGACATGAGACAACATATAGTGATTTTTAAAAAAGGATAAGAATCCTTCACCTAGTGGGACCCCACTGCCCACTATCCCCGTTATATTTAATGATTGTTGTGTGGCGCAAAAGATATGGTTATATTACCAATTCTTTTAACGTGGATCAAACAGGATTGTTACTATTCCGAATACAGTGTTTCAATGTAACCCTGGGGAATATAACGGGGATAGTGGGCAGTGGGGTCCCACTAGGTGAAGGATTCTTATCCTTTTTTAAAAATCACTATATGTTGTCTCAGGTCTTGTCTATTTTTTATTTATATTCGCAACTATTTTAAATGAATTCAATAAAAGTAATGTTTTACTAATACTATTCTCCAGGTGCACCAAGAAAAGACACTCTTTTTCTGTCCAATTAAACATGTCCTCTCCGTGTCTATGGTAGCACACCCTCGCATTTATTAATATTAAATTGTTGATAGCATACAAGGAGGGTCCACCCTTACATAAAAATTAACTCATTTTTGTGCGACTGACAAAACAGTCTTCAAATTCTCTACCAGCATTAGACATACAAAGTACACTCAGAGATAGAGCATAATATAAATGAGAATAAGTTGATTTAAGCATTAGGCTTACTTATAATTAAATAAATCTGTAATACAAAATGCAAGTCCACCCTTCAGAAAAACACTGAAAAAAGGAAGAGTAATGATTTAGTACAGGCTATACCACTTCCATTAAACGGGATGAATAAAACATTAAAAAAATATATATAAAACATATTTTTTTAAAAAGGAGGAAGAAAGTCTGCCATACATGGCCATACTTCAAACCGATTCAAAAAAAGAAAAACAAAACCAATCAGACTATTAAAAATGGAATTATGTGGTACTTACTAGGAACAGGTCGCAAGACATCTGGGATGAGAATTTCCACCAACGCTTGATATAGGATGTGGTCACAGCCCCTCATCCACCTCATAATGGGCTCATATTTACAAAGAACCATCAGCTTGTCCTTCGGGATGAATGCTTCTTGCTCCTCCTCACTGTCACAAGAGATAGCATCAGTCACTGCTTACATTGACACTTATCACTGGAGCATGAGATTGTCCTGTTACAGGCAGCAACACAGGCACGTTCATAACCATATTGTCCTACTCATTTAAGGAAGGGCTGTGACTTCTGCATCAAGTCATCTGTTTACAGGTGCAAAACGCCATAAACTAGATTATCTACAGTGTGTACCATACAGTTTTAGAGGCATATACTTCAAAAGTATTATACATAACTACAGTCCTCAAGAAGGGAGAAAATAAGTGGCATGTTTTGGTGATTGTGGGCACCACAATCCGGGAAGGCTGGAATCAAATTGCCCAGAAAAAGGCCTACCTTTTTGATCTCAAAAACATTTCATGGCAAAGTTCTCCCTTACACATGCTATTCTGTTCACACTCCCAAATATTTACTAGAAGATGTATTTATAATTAACCTGCTCAGTGTGGTAGAACCATCAGGAGAAGATGGTTTAGAATTCCAAAATGCTTGCCACAACTTCTCAATATACTGGAATTGCAGATTCATTACCACATCTACTGTTGCCTGTAGAGAAAGGAAGAGAATATGGAATAAAATATTGGTAAGTAATTTAATCAAAACCTGTGCTATCCTGGGGATTTTTAACCCAACAGTCTCGATGTGCAGATGAGCATGAAACCGGGAAGTATATTTTAGGTTTAACATTAATGGTACAGCAACTGCAATATTTAGATTATGAAGACTTTGGTGCAGTTGGTCACTGTAAAAACTACAATTGTAAAGAACATTCACCCTTTATAAAATAGAAAGAACACAGCTTAGAGCAGTGGTTCCCAAACTTTTATGAATCACATTACCATAGAGGGGTTGAAATCGTTTGGTCTACAGCAAGTTGGTAGACACCACTAGGTCAACATGGTTTTTCACAGTTTTTTTGCCCGAATTTCAACACAGTTTGAAGTGCACTGCATCCCCTCACATCGCTCGCTATGATTTGGGCACGGTGCCTCGATGCGCTCGGAAAACTATTTTATTCTCCCACCATGCCTTAGTGGATGGTAGGGCATGAAATACCACCTGCCAGCGCAAAAAAAACACTGAAAAGCCCCATGTTGACCTTTTGACTGTCGACCTAATGACCTATGTCGACCTAGATCCATGGCAATCTACTGCTTGTCGACCAAATGACCATATAACCCATAGAGTAGAATGGTTTTCATAGCACCCCTAGGCCGAACAGTTAAGACATTTAGATGAAAGCTGGATACACATCAAAAGGGTTTTCTGTCCAATCTATCTCGTAGGAACAAATATCTGGCAAACTATGGGAGAAAATAACAATCTATCATTGGCTCCCAAACAATGAAAAACAGACAATGGTCGTCAGACAAATTTGTCAAATTCATTTGATCTAAAAGACTTGTCCAAATAGTTTTGTCCATTTTCCAGCATTTGGGAGTAAAATGATCGAAATTTATATGCTTTCATTCATTACCAGATTGGACAAAAATCTATAGGTGTGTACCCAGCTTAAGTTTAACTATATGGTCAGGTGCAGGATTCAGCACTTCTTCACTTGTCCACATATGTAATGATTGAAAGCCACAAGCACTGTTTTTTTGCCTATTACATGGACCATAGATTTGAATTGGTCATGGGACACTAACCCAAGGCTCTCCTGCAAGTGCCCAAGGCCCCTCAGGGTACAAAGCACAGTGTTTGGGAACCATTATCTTAGAGTGTTTATAACTTCTATAAATAGTGAAGAACTTATATTTTATATATATTTGTTTGGTTCTTGTGTATTTGCAGGGCGCACAATTTACATACGTACGGCACCGTAGGAAAATCTATTGCATGCAATTTTGCTGTGCAATGCGATGCAATTTTCTTAGTTAATGTTTAGTGCACCCCTGCCCGCGGATCGCATTGCATGCCATTTGTGGTGCGATAAGATTTTTCATTGTATAAGCACCCATGCGATGAGATGTGATGGTACTTCATTTTAAAACCACCCATGCACACCCCCACTATCCACGTCACCCCGAGAGGGGCCACGGTTACACATCCTCCCAACCTTTTCATACCCCCACTATCCACGTCAGCGTGGAGTTGTCTTTATAAAGTGTGGCGAGCGCAGCGAGACACCGAGCCCGAAGTGTGGCGAGCCCCGCGAGGGTACGCGGAATACATGTAAATTAATCTGTGTCCGCTTGCCACGCTTCGGGCTCGGTGGCTCGCCACACTTTATAAACTCAACTCCATGCCGACGTGGATAGTGGGGGTATGAAAAAGTTGGGGAGGACACGTAACCGCGTCCCCTCGCTGAGCTCACCACGCTTCGAGGTGACGTGGATAGTGGGGGTGTTGTGCTAAATCGCATGCGATCCTAGGCCAGGGTGCAGTGAATAAATTAACTAGTGAGATCGCATCGCACGGCACGAAAACTGCGTGCAATGAGATTTCACTACGTAGAATAACCCACTAAGCAAATAACTTAGTGGGCGCCCTGCTAATACACAAGTACCATTTGTTTTTCATTTAAATGTCAATTGATTTCATTGTAACCAGCTCAAATCCCATACTGATGTCTCCCAGCCCGTACAGTGTACAAAAGTGGTAGCCCTCACCTCACAGTGCCGCCTGTACATAAGATGCAAATTCTTTATATCTGTCATGGTAATGCCATCTGGTAAGATGACCGTGCTCACATTTGGCATGGGGAAGTCTGGGAACACGTGAGACATATCTACAATGAAGGGGGAGGAACAAAAAGAACATTAATGCCACCCAATTTCTGGAACACAATACCTTATTTATGTAACAAGCGAGAAAAAGCACCCAGGATGCAATAGATTTGCCCCCATTACCTATGAACTGCTGGTGATGCTGGCTCTGGGCAGCAACAGACTGCTCTGGAGAGGTGTGCTGGCTGCTGTTCATAGAGTTGTCTACCATGCCATCCATCTTCTGTGTAGGTCTGTACCTAGCCAAGCCACAGTCAGTGAATAAGAATAAAACCACCCAGAAAGTACATTCAATATGCGGACTGAAAACCTCACTCTGTTTGTACAACTGCGGAAGAACAGCCCACTAACCTTTGTTTCTGGTGGATGGGCTGCTGTCTCATTGCCATATACTGTGTATCCTCTTGAAGTCGGTTTAAAGGTGAATCCGGTTTCAATCGGATGCCGTAGTAGTGGTATTTCGAATTACCCCTGTTACATACAAAAAATAAATAAGTTTTGCTATAATTCGGTTGCACAATATTAGGTCGTAAATTAAATAAGGTTCTAGTTGGGTCCCGTTAGCCATTTTTGAGGCAACTCAAATAACTTTTGCAATTCCAAACTCGCATTGGTTTTTTCCAGAACAAAAATTCACCTTTATGCACACCTCCCTGAGCAGGTGAAAAGGTAGGGGAATGATATAGTTTAAGCTAAAATGTCAACACCGTCCCAATGAATAACCAGGTCTGTTTTCAGGTAAATTTTTCCAGAAAGCTCAATAAAAAAATAAAAAAAAGGCTAAATTATGTGGGACAGGTATTTGAGTGTTACAAGAGGGGTTTTTGGAAACTACAAAGTAAAGTGGGTTTTCCTCCAACTTTTTGCTAATTGTATTGAAAACTTTGTGCCCCAAAAATGTTGGAAAGAATTTAATGAAACAGTTGCTATCATTTCTCACCATTACCAAGTATTAAAAATCAGAGAACAAAACTTAAGAACCTCCATACTTTTTACTTATGGTCATTATTAGCCCTCTATTGTATATGGTCTTAAGTGTCAGTTGGTGAATATCCATCTGTTCAGTATACTTGTCATTTAACAAGTGTCATTATGTATAAAAGAACCAAGCCTGCATTCCCAGAAGTGTAGACTTTAGTCTCACCAGATTTTCTATATTTTCATGCAAGTACAGAAGCAAGTGAGCTAACTGAAAGGAAGCGGTTGAAAAACCCTTTACCAAGGCAATATAAGTCCTCACAAACCTAGCAACGTTGTCAATGTAAAAAAAGTAATTAGGTCATTGGATCAAGGAAGTGGATATAAGAGAGGGGATAGGAGTAATCTAATATTGAGGGGTAGAGAAACCTTAGAGAATCAAATGCTCAGCAACATGTTGCAGTTTATGACAATAAACATATCTTGAAAGTTTCAGAAATGGTGACCACTAAATTCCATGCCATTTAAACTCTGCATTTTCTGAAGGATTTTATTTGCATTTTCTGAAGGATTTTATTAGCGGAACTTATAAGATCACTGTGTCCCTTGGGTGACTACCAGTAGGACACCATGACCTTAAGGCTCTATGTACCTATTAAATTCCATGGTACCAATCATATTCAATTGCAGAATTTTGCAATGTTATGAACATCCATCAAAAGGATGGGAGTTAAACTAGAGAATGAAGGATAACATATGATTCTCATGGCATTTTTATTTATTTATTTTATACAAGCCCTACTTATCTTTCCCCATTAGAGAGCTAAAGAATAACAGTTTACTATTGAACAAACCAGTTATAAAGGAGTCCACATACTTTATTATCTGTGCACTACAAGTTGTGTTACACAATGCGCATGCACTGCGTGACTATTGCACCTTTTTCCAAAACAAACCGCATCTTATTCGCAAATCAGAAGACAGTGTAACATAGTATTTTGTAGGCAGATACAGCAGTGGTTACACACAGAATATAGGCATGCTGCATATTACAATCAGCAGTAGCTGCTTGTGCATTCTATGCAAATAAGACACTGCAATGGAAAAAGTTGTCTACAACAGCGTTTAATGCACAAGGAGGCTAGATATATGTTAACACATCTGTAAAGGGTAAAGAATGTTTTATTGTTGGCCACTAGGTGACACCATAGACCCAGGACAAAAATGGTTCAAAGTAACTAGGAAAATGCACATAAAGAGATCTGGCTACCCTGCGATCTCTAGGACTGCCAAGACACCCGTTGAATGACAGAATCCATTTGTGCCATCAAATAGCATGTGGCAGATCAGAGAACGTAAGACACTGGTTTATGGTGTTCCCAACAAACCAGGCCATAACCATGCACTAGGATGAAACTTTGACCAACTAGTTGGAGTCCAGAGGGTATTGCCTGGTGCTGCAAAATGCTATTGAAGCCCTTTTGGTTAAGGGTGCCAGTCGCTGTGTGCAAGGTTCGTACTCTCGATCCACCAAGAGCCCTAGACAATCATGCTGTTTGACAGTTTTTGTCCCACATTAGGGCACAATTTTGGCTTAGTCAAAATCTTAAAAACCCCGGTGATGAACCAAAAATGTCAAATGTATTTATCTGCCATAACACCTTTCAGGTTTCATTAGTACACCTAGCAAACTATCAACCTCACAATATTTTTGCTGCCACTTGACTAGTCTTATCTTCACAACTGAAATCTTCAACCAGTTGTCCTGCGAGCTGCATGTAATACGAAAGGCCCCCATAGGCAAACGCAGGGGGGGTGGGGTGTCCTGGTTGCCCGGAAACACCCTTCCTCTTGGCAAGTGCCTTCAATTGTACAATAGCACTGGTATATAATATGATCAATAGAGCTGCCACCACATCATGCAGTGTAAGGTACAGAGCAGAGCTGCTGCACATGCCCAGTGTACCAGCTTCTTCTACCACATTTACTGTACGTGTGGATCTGAGTCCTTAAACATTGCAATGGACCAGAGAGTAGTTGCCAGGAGGAAGAGACAAGAGCCTTACCATGAAGTGGGAAATTGTGAGATTAGAAAATGCAGTACTGGTTCTATTTAGGTTTGTGCATTTATTATATGTTTAACCTTTTCCTGAACGCAATCATCTTATTAAAATGTTTGAAACAGCCTATACTATAGATCATGGGTCCTCAAACTGCAGCTCTCCAAATGTTGTGAAACTACAAATCCCAGCATGCCTTGCCACAGTTTTAACACTCCCTTATAGCAAAACTGTGGCAAGGCATTCTAGGATTTGTAGTTTCATAACATCTGTAGGGCCGCAGTTTGAGGACCCATGCTATAGATCATCTGTACTGTTTAATATCAATACTGTATCCAGTGTATAGAAGACCAATTTCTGGTGCGGTTACTACTCCCACAGACTTGTTTAGTTTCTCCAATGGGATATTTTGGATTACACTTGGAAACCCTCCTCTAAAAATCCTGTGTTTGCCACTGGCCCCCATCCACTAGTGTGAGGTATCGTATGCAATACCTGCCAGCTTCAGGTGGCTGGGCCACATAGGATACATCGTATGAGTTCCAATTCATGGCTGCATTATCTGATGCATTATCCGATGGATATTCCTATCAGCCATGACAATCTGCGACTCCGATCCGAGGAACGCGCCTCAAATCTGAGTCGGAGGAAAATTACATGCAATATGGCCATACCGCACTAGCGGATGAGGGCCCTAACTGTTGACTAGAAGAAACTGGTGTACAGATTCCTTTTGACTTTAGTTTTGCCAGACCTCTTCCCATCAGAGATTGCTTTAGTTTCCAAGTGCCTTTTGATTGTCTATACAGTGGTTCTCATACGAAGGGGTAAATTCGCTAAAGCTTCTTCTTTAAAGGAGGTGATGTTGCCCAAAGAAACGAGATACTGCCTAACATTTCTCTATTTCATCCTAAAAAAATGATAGACAGAATCTGATTGGTTGCTATGGGCAACATCAACTCTTCATTTTAGAAGCTTTAATAAACGTAGTCCTCATTACCCCAAATCGTTCATGTTTCTTTTATTTTTTACTGACATTTTTAAAGATGCATGGGTGGTTCTAAATAGATCACTTGAATTTTTATTATTTTTTATTTTTTTTTCTTCATTCATTTTTTTTAAAGATTTTCATTAAAAGTGCTACTTTTACCTTACCATTGGCACATTATTGGTAATCATTATCATCTTTCATTGTCATACAATTACATTTTTATTCATTGTCATTTAATTGTGCTTAGCGCAGTGTACTCTGTTTTTTCCTCTTTCCAGTTGGGGACTTACTACCCCCTTTTTCCTACACTGCAGCTTGGCAGAGCAACCCATATCCCTTGCGCCCCCCACACCAGTGGATAACTTGTTATCCACAATTTTCTCGAATTTGTGAAGAAACCTGAAATACATGAACCATTTGGAATCCTGAGAACAGGTTAAGAACCTGTGGTGTAGTAAACTGTACTCAGACTCCTTCATTTCTTTCAAGGAGCGAACTACACGTTTGTAGGGTAGTAATGGTTTAGTAATACTGCTTTCAGACAGTGGCTGCCAAATAACCCAGTAATTACCCAGCTTTTGAAGAGCCGGGTTATTCGGCCGCAGCTGTCAGACTCACCCCTTTACACAGGAGAGCAAATCTCTGGGTCTTAAATTTAGACCGAGATTTGCTCTATTACACAGGGTTTTCATCTGTGTGAAAGGGTCAACCCAGATCTTAAACTCTGGAAATTTGACCCTGGTCTTTTGCAGAGTCGGAAACCCGGAGTTTTAGATTCGGATCGACCCTTTCACACAGAAAAAGGACCTGTGTATTTAATGAAACGTACAAGTGGCGTACCACTTTGCATCAACTGTAGGTACAGTTTGCATCAACTTTCAAGGCTTCATTACTTTCAGAAGTCTGTAGCAGTTTACTGCTTAACTCATTTCAGGTAATACACTGGCCTGCAATTGCTTACATTTCAATAAAAGCTAGAAAAACAGGGATGTCCACTAAAAAGTGTTTAATGAAGGTCAGCAACTCACAACTATTCTGACCACTTTTGAGTTTCACCTTATGTGGATACAAAAATGAGAGCGAGGCCCCTGTAAATACATTCATAGACTTGAGGACGGTCTCCAATTATCTTCTGATTCTATCCAGCAGGACTGCAGCACACTGAAAGGAATAAAGGCAGTACACACGGGGCGATTTCAAGGCTATTTCTAAGCATACTGTCTAGATCGTTTAGAAATTAAAGTACACATCACCCAGTGTGTTCAGGCCATAGTGACGGCGATA